>NW_006409073.1:96530-100698 GCF_000296735.1 Chrysochloris asiatica
TGTTATATGCATATATATGTATATATGCACATATATGTATATATGTCTCTCTATAGAGAGAGAGAGACAGAGAGACAGAGAGAGATTTCAATGTTTTCAAACACAAGAGCCTTGAAGCAATTCCATCATGTGCTTGCTTTAAACCATATTTTTCTCTTTAGAGTTTTAATCTCATAATTCTAACTAAAGATAACACAGTCTTTCGATAGAAACAAATGTTTCAGCCTTGGGATAACTTTTTCTGAACATCCTAAAACTTTTGGTAGCAGTTTATTTTCCACTAAGAAGAAAGATGAGGCCTTCTGCTCCCATAAAGATTTAAAGCCTTGGAAACCCTATGCAGGGTGACTATGAGTTGAAACTGACTCCATAACACATAACCACCAACACCATCAAGAATTTCTGAAGTAGGAGAGCCACAAAAAGGTTGTGTCTGGTCCTGAGAGGTGAGTATGACGGGAAAACACATTTACCTGGTGTTTTTTGCTCTTTATCTATTCTTTGCATGTCAGCCCTCCCATCTGAGTCTTCTTTCCTTTTGTCTAAAGTACTTACTGAACTACCTTAAGAATTTCCACTAGGAAAAGTCTGCTGGAGATGACCTCTTATTTTAGATGGCTTTTGTTTTTTAAATGTCTTTATTTCACCTCTTTCTCAAAAGATAATTTAGCCAGGCATAAAATTCTATGACTTTTTTTTTTCTTCTTTAAACACACTGAAAATATTCCACTTTCTCCTTGTTTTCATTGCCATCTAACTGAAAGTAATCTTTTTTTTGTTTGTTTCAGTCTGTGACTTTTTTTTTTTCTGTCTTTGGTTTTCCATAGTCTCATTACAATGCATGTAGGTACAGATTTCTTTTCATGTAGTTTTGAAAATCTTGAGTCTGTAGATTAGTATCTTTCAACAGTTCTAGTAAAAATTTTCAACTATTATCTCTTCTAATATTGCTTCTGTCTTCATCTCCTGTTTCTCATCAATTCTGGAGGTCTGATAAAATATACAGAACTGCCTACTATGTTCTCTCAATCTCTTGCCCTCTCTTTTGGATTTCCCTTCTTTTTTTCAACTTGGATTTACTATTTCATTGCCCCAAAATATGCATCAAGAACTAATGGATTGAATGGGTTGGTTGCCCATGGCTCCTGGACGTCTATGCTAGGTTACTTTCAGTTAACCTTTCAACAGCTCAGTAAGCATCTATCCATTATTCAGCCATACTAACATCTTTGGGAAAATATTCTCAGAAGCCATTTCATAATACAATTACCAATACCAGTTGTTCTTGAATTGATCCCAACTCATGGTAATTGCATGTATATCACAATAGGACTGTGCTGCATGTATGTCACAATAGGACTGTGCACTATAGGGTTTTCAATGACTAATTTTTTAAAAAGAGATTGCCAGACCTTTCTTTTGAGGTGAATCAGGGTGGACTCAGCCCTCCAATCTTTCATTTAGCAGTTGAATATATTAACCATTTGTACCACCCCACTGGCTCTCAATATAAAATTAGGGTGACCCAGTTTACCTGAGATGATCCCTGTTCTTACATGGTGGTGGTGGTGGTTATGTGTCGTCGAGTCAGTTCCGACTCATAATGACCCTGCACAGGGTTTCCAAGGCTGTAAATCTTTACAGGAACAGAAAACCTCATCTTTCTCCCACGGAACAGCTGGTAGTTTCAAACTGCTGGAGGTTTGCAGCCCGATTTGTAACCACTACGCTACCAGAGCTCCTTTGTTCTTACATAAGTATCTACAATTCCATTTTCACTTTCATGAGTATCCTACTTTGGAAAGTGAACTATACATACGAATGTCCTTTTGTTATGGAGTGAATTGAGTCCTCCAAAAATATGTATTGTAATTCCTAGCCTCTATGCCTGTGGTTGAGAGTCCTGGTGTGGTGCTGTGGGCTAATGCGATAGACTGCAAAGTTGTTTTAAACATTATGGTCAGAGGTTCAAACTCACCAGATGCTCCTTGGAAATCCTATACAGGATCGCTATGGGTCAGAACTGACTCAACGGTACTTAACAACAACAACATGCCTGTGATTGTAGTCCTGGTACGATGCTGTAGGTTAAGCACTAGACTGCTAACCACAAGGTTTACAATTCAAGCATGCCAGCCACTTCTTGGAAACACTTGGATCACTATGTGTCAGAACCAACTCAACTGCACTTAACAACAACAATATACTGTGGTTGGGAGCCCTGGTAGCGCTGTGGGTTAGGCTGTGCTGCTGATTGCAAGACTGGCAGTTCAAACCCACAGTCTCAGAAATCCTATCTAGGGTATGAGGTGAAATTGATTTAATGACAATGGGTTTGGTTTTTTGGTTTGGAGTATTCCTGTGGTTATAATCCCATTTGGGAATGGATTGTCTTTATTGTGTTCATGAGACAGGATTCCTGTAGGATGTGTCTTGAGTCCATCTCTTTAGAGACATAAAAGAGATTCAACAAGCAATGGAAGAGAAGCAGAGACTGAATAAAATAGATAACAAGATACATGGAGATCTCCAAGGGACCAGGAAACAAAAGCTGCGGAGAAAAGGACCTTCCCCAGAGCCAGCACACTGTGTTCAGACTCACAGCCTCCTAATCTGTGGTGTGGTGCTGTAGGATCAGCACTTGGCAGTTCATAACCCATCAGCTGCTCCTTGGAAACCCTATGCAGGGTTGCTATGAGTCAGAACCTACTCAATAACACCTAACAACATCAACACAACTGTGAGACAATAAATTTATGTTTGATAGAGCCACTTACTTGTGGTATTTCTATCATAGCAATGCTAGACAACTATTCATACTAAGTATCATGACATCTTTTTACAATTAGTGGTTACGTATCACAGTGATGGGGGGGTTCTCTTTGGTCTTTTTTTTTTCTTCTTCTTTTTATTGTGAATTGAAAGTTTAGAGACAAGATTATCAGTTTTACATTCAACAAATCATACACACTTTGTTTCATCTCAATGATTGCAATCCCCTCCATGAAACAACAACTATCCCACTTCCTCCCTGTGGTTCCTATTTGCATTCCACCCACCTTCCCAACCCTCCTCAACTTTATCCTTAGGTAAATGTTGCCCTTTTGATTTTGAAAGATTCATTTGGGTTGTTGTTGGTTTTTTGTTTTTGTTTTTAGTAACCTGTACGTGCAATCTTAATCTCTTTAACACTTCCAGAATTAACAATATAATTTTGAGACATCTAAAGAACATGAGATTTTGTCATCATTTCCTTTTTGCCTAAATTCACAGCATCACTTTTTCCTAGATTGAATTGCGTCACTAGAAATTAAACAGTTTCTATTCAAAGTCAGCAAAAAGTTTGTGGGAGACTACATTGAAGCTTCTGCAATAGTTCCCACATGACACATGAATCAGTCATAGCAGCCTCTCACTATTGTGAAATGTCTTCCATCCAATTTGAGGGATTTGGGAATTTCTCCTGCCTCTAATTATATTGTTTGGTTTGTGACAGGCAAATTCTTGGCCATAACATGGGTTCATCTATTTTTGGTTATCATTCTTGCTTAAAATCAGAAAAACCAAACCCATGCCATCACATCAATTCCAACTCATTACTGCTTAAGTCCCATAAAACTCTTTGTTGTTGCTTTGCAACAAAATGTGAATTGCAATTATTTCTTTAACATCAAATATTAGGACTTTTGTCCAAACATATAGGTACTTTATCCCGATTGTTCTATTTTCTTATATACAATGTGCACAACAACTTTTCATTCCAATGCTGAATCACAGTGTAGTATCATAAAGAAATATAAAAGCATCATTAAGATATGCAGCACATAATATGCCAATATGCACATCATTCAAATGAAACAATGACAATATGAACAATTATGACCAAGTTTATACATGTTCAGACAAGAACAACTTCACACTGACTGCCACCTGGACCAAAAAAATAGCAAGATATGATTTTAAAATGTATCCCAATAACAAAATTACTAAAATGTGGGAGGAAATGTCCAATTTTGAACTGATGGTAAAACAAAATTTGATATTACCTAAGAAAAAAATGGAAGAATGAATGTTCTTAATATAAATTTTTAATGAACTTTGTTCAATGAGAAATCTAGAATAGATGAAAACTGTTAGAGTATGCATTCAAACAATATTACTAGTAACA
>NW_006409073.1:101278-105795 GCF_000296735.1 Chrysochloris asiatica
GGAGCAGCTAGTAGTTTCGAACTGCTGACCTAAAGTTCACAGCCTGATTTGTAACCACTACACTACCAGAGCTCCTTTTAGTACCCATAAAATAGACTATAGAGTTTATTACCGTCAATGGCAAAGAATTCATATCATAGATGTTCTCTTAACGTAAAGCAATTCTCTTATATATCTAACAAAAAGATAACTAAGCAGTCCACATATATAAATTATTTTGAATGATTCTAAATCATTTACAAATTAAATGAACAACATATGTGTAACATAGTCAGTGCTGCAAATAAATATTAAGAATGCTATGTATCACTCAAACAGAAGCCCTCCAGCAACCCCTGAAGAACTTCAAGGCCAGCACAGCTCACTACTTTGACCTCTCACTGATCAATAATTGCCTTCATGAAAACCCTTAAGAAATTGCAAGAAGCCTTTGACCAGGTGTAATGGTTAGGGTTCTGTGTCAACTTTAGTAGGTCAGGATTTCCAGAGGTTTAACAGTTGGGATGTGCTTATTTCCATTGTGATGAAACCTAATACAGGCTCTGTTGAGTGGCTATGAACAGCCAATCAATTAAAGGGATGCTTCCTTGGGGGTGTGGCCTGCTCCTAATATACAGACATGCGGGAGGAACTCTCCCTTCCACTGAGGACCTAGGACTCTGCAATTGTAAGCCATTTCCTTGATAGTCAACTTCTCTTTCTATATAAACAGATACATGTTGCACTGGCTTTACTTCTCTAGAAAACCCACCATAAGACACCAGGCATGCTCTCCCCAGAGGGTGCTTTGTCTCCTGGTTGTACTGAACTTGCCAAGTGCAGTAAACTCCTAATCTTTGCATAGTCACCCCCTCTCCAGCGTTCAAAACTCGACTTACCTTGCTCTGAGATAAACAGGATCTCTACACCTAGCTTTATGTATTAGCTTCCAGCTCTCTGCAGTTACCCTAATGAGGCCAGTAATGAGGCCAGTAGGATTCAGGCTTTTTATTCAGATTCCTGAAAGGCTGCAGTACTTGATTTTCCTGATAGATGAGGCCCCATTGGTCTGATTTCAAAACGGTCTCTTGGGGGTCAGAAGTACTACCAAAATGCAAGCACACATCAGAGTATCCACACAGGGTGGAAAAGCAGCAAATCCTATCCTTCTAGAGACTGTGCTCCTTCACCTTCAATTACACTGGGAGAAGTAACTTTCTAAAATGCCAAAATGGAATCTGTGCACAGCTATAGGGAAACCCTCAAAAAGCAATAAAAATGTGATGTATTAAACTGCCAAATATATACACAAGAGAGCTTCAAAAGTTTGTGGGAAAACAGAATGAAAAGATAATGACATTTTCCCATGAACTTTATATATATGTGTGTGTATCTGTGTATGTGTGGTAATAGTAATAGTTACTGTGGTCAAGTTGGTTCCAACTCATGCAAATGCACAGCAATTTCCAAGGCTTAAATCTTTGCAGGAACAGAAAGCCTCGTCTTTCTACCATGAGTGACTGGTAGACTCAAATCGTCAATTTGGTGGTTCCCAGTCCATTGTTTATCCTAAGATCCACAGTGTGTTCCATATATGTGTGTTGCTGTTGTTGCTAAGTGTTGTGGAGTCAGTTACAACTCGTAGTGACTCTGTATGGGGTTTCTGAGGAGTCATTGGTGGATTTGAACCACTGACCTGGTGAATATATATATATATATATATACATATATATATATGTATAAAGAGAGAGAGAGAGAGCACTGGTAGTGTAGTGGTTACAAGTCGGACTGCTACTAAGCTCAAAGTCAGCAGTTTGAAACTACCAGCTGTTCCACGAGAGAAAGATGAGGCTTTCTGCTCCTGTAAGGATTTAAACCCTATACAGGGTGGCTATGAGTCAGAACCAACTCCATGGCACATAACCATCACCACCACCACTATATATATATATCTGTACTAGATGTAGTAGCTACTGTTAGTGTTCCAGCCATATCCCCTTTTGCAGGTCAACATATCTTTCCTCAAGTTGCTGCAAGCTTTGCCTGCTAGTAACTCATGGCTGCCCCTTCTCCAGAGAATTACCCTCAGTTAATGTAATCATGCAAGGAGCCTTGGTAGCGTAGTGGGTTATGTGTTGGGCTGCTAACTGAAAGGTCAGCAGTTCAAGTCCACCAGCTACTCATAGGAGAAATATGAGTCTTTCTGCTCCCATAAAGACTCAGAAACTCTATACAGGGTTACTATGAGCCAGAACCTATGGTACACAACCACCACCACCAATGTGCTCATGCAGCCCTGGTATGGTGCTGTAAGATAAGCACTGGACTGCTAACCATAGGACCAGAGATTCAAACCCAATAACTGATCCTTGGAAACCCAATACAGGATTGCTATGAGTCGGAACCAACTGAACTCAATTTACCAACAACAATGTGCTCATGGGGAACATGTACATAAAACAAGCATCAGTAATTCAAATAGGACAGGGGGATGTTTTAAAATCAGGGAAGGTGTGCCTCAGGATTGTATTCTTCCACCATATTTATTCAATTTGTATGCTGAGCAAATCATTCGAGATTATATGAAGAACACAGTATCAAGACTGGAGGAAGGCTCCAATGTGCAGATGACACAATCTTTCTTGCTGAAAGTAAAGAGGACTTGAGGCACTTATTGATGGAGATCAAAATATATACAGTCTGGATTCAACTCAATGTAAAGAAAGCAAAAATCCTCACAAATGGACCTATAGACATCATGATAAATGGAGAAAAGATTGAAGTTATCAGGATTTCATTTTACTTGAATCCACAATCAGTGCTCTTGTAAGCAGCAGTCAAGAAATCAAACCAACTATTGCATTGGTGTAGTGACACAAACTGAACACTCCAAAATGGCCACACTAATGTCACTTCAGATCATATCTCCTATCCCTCCTATCCCTCACCCTAGAGTCCTGGTGTGGCACTGTGGATTAATGTGCTGGACTGCAGTCGGTTTGAACCGCAAGGTTGGTGGTGCAAGCTTATCAGCTGCTTCTTGGAAACCCTATTCAGGGTTGTTATGGGTTGGAACTGACTCAATGGCACTTAACAACAGCAACATCCCTCCCCCTGCTCCAGCTATCTAGGAAGGAGTGGACAGTCCTCTCCTCCTGCTATGCATACTGAAATATCTTGCTCTCAGGCTTTAATTATACATATGTTAGGGAGGAGCTGACAGCCCCTACCTCCCACTATGCAGATCAAAATTCTTTGTTCTCTAGGGAGGGGGAAGACAGCCCTGCACCTTGTGATTTTTTCATTGTTGTGGTTAAGTGCCTTTGAGTGGCTTCCAACTCATAGTGACTCTGTACAGGGTGTCCAAGAAGCAGCTGGTGAATTTGAACCACCAACCCTGAGATTCAAACTGACCTTACTGTCTAGTGCATTAACCCACAGCATTATACCAGGACTCCTATTTCCGTATACCACCCTTAACTGCTCTGATGCGTGTGAAACTTGTATATCCCAAGATATGAAAAGACTCTAGACCATGCCCCTTGCATGGAAAAACTTCACTGTCCAGCTGGCCACCACAGAAAACAGCTGTTTTTCACCCTTTGTAAATAACTTTTATTTTATAATAAACTAATGTCTCTGGGGTTGGGTCCTGGTTGGTTTTTTGGTCTCTCAGCACCTATGTACTCAGAAGGTTTTTCTCTTCTGGGCCTGAACCCCAACAATTGAGCAAATCTGCTACACAAAACCTCTTTAAAGTGTTCAAGAGAAAAGATGTCACTTAGAGAACTAATTTCATATGCATGTGAAAACTGGACAATCAATAAAGAAGAATGAAGAATTTATGCCATTAAATTACCAACAATATCATTAACATCACACATGAGTGAAATTTTGCTAAAACTTCAAAAATGGTTGCAGCAGTTTATCAACAGAGAACTGCTGGATATTCAAGTCAGATTCTGGAGAAGATGTGGAACAAGGGATATAATTGCTAATGTCAGATGGACCATAACTGAAAGCAGGGAATACCCATATTTTATTGACTACACACAGGCATTTGACTATGTGGATCATAACAAACTATGAAAACATTGCAAAGAATTTCAGAACACTTCTTTGTACTCATGCAGAACCTATGCATAGACCAAGAGGCAGTTGTCCGAACAGAACAAGGGGATATTGTGTGGTTTAAAATCAGGAAAGGTGTTTTGACTCCACCCAGAGGCTCCCATGAGAGCATATAAAACAATGAACTTTGATGTAAAGGAGATGTTGTTTTCTGATTTTTCCTGTTTGGTGCTAAGAGGCAACCAAGAACTCTTCATGAAAGAGCCTGAGAAAGCGTTGGAATTCCAGTCTTCTCTCTTATTGATGATGCTTTCTGAAGTCACTTCTTATGTTGTTATTGTGAGGTGCCATCTAGTCGGTCCTGACTCATAACGACCCTGTGCACAACAGAACGAAACGCTGCCGGGTTCTGGGCCAGCCTCACAATTGTTGCCACGCTTGAGCCCATTGATGCTGCCACTTTGCCA
>NW_006409073.1:110315-112977 GCF_000296735.1 Chrysochloris asiatica
AGCTGATCTTTGAAATTTTCTGTTCAGCTCTTGGACCTCTTCAATTCTTCTATTTGCTTTAGCTTCTGGAGAGCAAGTTTCAGTCTCCTCTGACATCCATTTTGACCTTTTCCTTCTCTTTCTTGTCTTCTTAATGACTTTTTATAGATAACCTGAAATCATCTCTCTTCTAGTATTTTGATAACATCATAAAAAAGAACCAACACACACCAATTGTAGCAGTTTTAAAAAATGGCTGCAAACTCATTGATACTCCTTCCATTGATTGGCAAGGCCTATGTACCCTCTCCTCCATTTGAATCTGGACAGACTGATGGTTTTTTGGCTAAAAGAGTATGGGGAAAATGACATTGTGTGATTTCAAAGGCTAGGTCATAAAAGGCCATGCAACTTGCACATTTTTTGCTAGAACTCATTCTTGTGAAGTTCTGAGCTACCATTTAAGAAAGCTGACTACACAAGGCTGCCCTGCTGAAGAGGTCATATGCAAAACTTTGGTTGAGTCACAATTACCAGACTCTGCATCAGACATGTGAGTGCCCAGTCCATCTACAGTTCAGAGTACCACCAAGTGATGCTATGTTGCACCGCAGGATCACCCAGCTGAACCCTGAATAATTCATCACCCACAAAATCAAGTGATATAATAAAATGGTTGCTTTAACTTAGGGGTCAGTAAATGCTTTCTGTAAAGGGCCAGATAGTGAATAGTTGAGACTCCGCAAAGCAGATGTTTCCTGTTGCAACTATTCAACTCTATCATAGTAGCACAAAAACTGCCATAGATAATATGTAAATGAGTAAGTATGACTGTGTTCCAGCAAAACTTTGTTTATATAAAGAAACAACAGGTCCAATTTGGATCCCTGGGCCATAGTTTGGTTTTAGGACATTACATTTTAGTGTCATTTGTTTTGTAGAAAAAGTCACCAAAACACCCATAGTATGGTTTTTTCCAACCAGTTTTGTTAGTTACAAGCTCTGTCAGCATGTGATCTTCCCTTGGAGATATGACAGGGAATAAAGGTTTAGTAGTAATGTGGATGGTGTTTTCTTAAATGCCGTAGAGTAGGTTCTGACTCACAGCAATCCTGTATAGGGTTTCTGAGGAGCAGCTGGTAGGTTTGAACTGCCAAACTTGTGGTTCGAAGTCCAGCGCTCTCCTATAGTGCCACACCAGGAGTCAAAGTGGCTGTAGAGTTTACATTAACTTTTACTCAAAGAATTTGTTTTTTGTCCTTGGTTCTTAAGAGGCAACTTCTAAAACTTTGGAATTCCCCTGATAATCATAAGTGTCTTTGATGAGGGCTCCAGACCACACCTAGCCTAACTAGTTATGCTAATGAGATGGTTCTGTGGTAGAGGCTTGTCAGGTCAGGAAGACCCAAGTGATATGGACCTCCTGATCACTTCATGATACTGACCAACTGTACGAGAGAGAGAATGAAGTTTGTGTTACTTACTGTAACCTCCAATAAAAGCTCTGGAACCAGAAACTCCATTAGCTTCCTGGTTGGTGAAAGATATCATTGAAAGTGGGAGGGTAGCACGTGACTTTTTGAGACATGGAAGCTCCCTGTTGGGAATCTTCCCAGACCTCGCCCTATGCATCTCTTCATTTGTATTCTTTAGGCAATAATAAGACTGTAATTGTCCTGGTGTGGTGCTATGGGCTAATGCGTCAGACTGCCAAGTTGTCTGAACCACAGGGTCTGTGGTTTAAGCTCACCAGCTGATCCTAGAAAATCCTATGCAGGGTCACTATGAGTCAGAATTGACTCAACAGCACTTAACAACAACAACAACAATTGTATAGCGCTTTCTATGAGCTCTATGAGTAGTCCTACATGAGGCAGTAGTGGGAACAGCAGGTCTCAAGTGAAGGGTACTGGGAAATCCCAAATTTGTAGCCAGTGGTCAAGAGTGAGGGTGTTATGGGGAGATCTTGGGCATACTTGGCAGCCTGCAGGTCTGTGCTCTTTGACTTGTGAGTTCTGAGTTCACTACGCATGTTAGGGTCAGCGGAAGAAGTGCTATGTGTGCAGTTGGTATCTAAAGAGAGGTAAGAACAAAGACGAGCAGATTTGATCATGAATTCATTTGGACTGATCAATGCAGTTTGGTGTCAGAATAAAGTGGAATTTGAGTTTTCCACAATGGGTCACCAGTTTTCAATTCTGTAATCATCTGCTGCCCAACTGCCAAATGCAATTCCACAAATTTTAGGTTTTATTATGTCAGCACCCTCTTCTAAACCCCAAATTCTAAATCAATTTTTATCAATTAATAGACCAAACATAAGCAGTCTAAGACTTGTACTGGGGATCCTAACTCCTTTAATCCTCTTGTTCTGCTACCGTAAATAACAGTTTCCAACTCCTGCTCTTAGATGGCTTCTCTGACTCCTGCTATCATGTTCACATTCCGGCCCACAGGAAGAGGTAAAAGGAATAAAGGGGTTTGAGGGTAGGGGCATGCTTCCATTTAATGACATGGCTTAGAAATGTCACACATCACCTCTGCTTACTTCCTATTTGTTAAATATTTTCTTTTGGATAGGATTTTGTCATACCTCAATGCAAACAAGGCTGGCAAATACGTATATGGGATTTAACTAAATCATGGGGTGGGGAACCTTTTTTCTGCCAAAATTTATAACATC
>NW_006409073.1:115386-135721 GCF_000296735.1 Chrysochloris asiatica
GATGCTTTCTGCATCATTCAATAATTTGCCCAGAGAATCCTTCAAAAACTAAAGTCAAGGCTTAAATTTTTCATTTCCCCCAGCTTGAGAAATGCTGAGTGTTTTCTTCCCTTTTGGTTTTCTGACTCCAGATATTTGCACATTTCATCGTAATATTTGAATTTGTCTTCTCGAGCTCACCTTTGAAATTTTCTATTCTGCTTTTGTACCTCCTCATTTCTTCCATTTGCTTTAGCATCTCTATGCTGGAGAGCAAGTTTCAGTGTCTCTTCTGACATCCATTTTGATTTTTTCCTTTTCTTGTCTTCTTAATGACTTTTTGCTATCTTCCTGTATGATGTTCTTGATGTCATCCCACAACTCTTCTGGTCTTCAGTCTTTAGTGTTTAATGTATCTATTTGCTCTTCAGATGATCTCTAAATTCAGATGGGATATATTCAAGGTCATATTTTGGCTCTCGTGGACTTGTTTTCAATTTCTTCAGCTTCAGTTTGAATTTGAATATGAGCAATTGATGGTCTTTTCCACAAACTGCCTTTGGCCTTGTTTTGATTGATTATATGCAGCTTTTCCATCATTTCTTTCCACAGATGTAGTTAATTTGATTTCTGTGTATTCCATCTGGTGAAGTCCATGTGTATAATCATCTCTTATGCTGTCTAAAGAAGGTATTTGAAATGAACAAATGATTGATTTTGCAGAATTCTGTCATGCGATTTCCAGCATCACTTCTATCACAAGGCCATATTTTCCAACTACTGATCCTTCATCTTTGTTCCCAATCTTTGCTTTCTAATCACCAGTTATGATCAATACATCTTTATTACATTTTTGATCAATTTTAGGTTGAAGAAGTTGGTAGAATTCTTCTTCTATTTCATCCTCACTGGCTTTAGTGGTTGGTGCATAAATTTGTATAATAGTGGTATTAATTGGTCTTCCCTGTAGGTGCATGGACATTATCTTATCACAGACAGTGTTGTACCTCATGACTGATCTGGATATGTTCTTTTTGACAATGAATGCATCACCATTCCTCTTCAATTTGTCATTCCCAGCATAGTAAACCATACGGTTGTCAGATTCAAAATGGCTAATACCAGTCCATTTCAGCTCACTAATGCCTAAGATATCGATGTTTATATGTTCCATTTCATTTTTGAAAATTTCAAATTTACCTAGATTCATACTTCTTATATTCCATGTTCCGATTCTTAATGGATGTTTATAGCTATTTCTCTTCATTTTGAGTTGTGCCCCATCAGCAAATGAAGGTCCCACAGGCTTTTCTCTCACAGGCTTTACTCCATTCACATCATCACAGTCAACTCTTTGAGGAGGCAGCTCTTCCCCAGTCACATTTTGAGTGCCTTCCAACCTGAGGGACTCATTTTCCGGCACTATATCTGACAGTGTTTCTCTGCTATTCATAAGGTTTTCAGTGACTAAATATTCAGAAATAGTTTGTCATTCCATTTTCCTAGTCTGTCTTCGTCTGGAAGCTCATCTGAAACCTGTCCACCATGGGTGACCCTGCTGATATTTAAAATACCCATAGTATCATTTCCAGAATCACAGCAACTCACTAGCCACCACAGTACAACAAACTGACAGATGAGTGGTGGTGTTAAGTGTTGTCAAATCGGTTCCAACTCATAGTAACCCTGTAGAGGGTTTCCAAGGAGTGGCTAGTAAGTTTGAACCTCTTACCTCAGAGTTCAAACAGAATTGTGGTCCATTGTTAATCCTATAGCACCAAGTCTTACTTGACTAACATTGTCATGAACAGTTGTAGGAATTTGGTAGTTTTAGGAGCTGTTTCATGTGCTTTAGACATGTTATCAGGAGGGACCAGTTCGTGCAAAAGGACATAATGCATATTACAGGGTTAGTGGAAAAGGAAGACCCCTCAAGGAGATGGATTGAACCATGACTGCAACAGTGGGCTCAAACCTAATTGTGCAGACGGTGCAGGACCGAGCAGTGTTTCATTCTGTAGTACATGGGTTTGCTATGAGTCAGAACCAACCCAACAGCACCTAGCAATAACTGCAGGCAGCAGATTCTAAAGCTGACTCTTGGGTACCATCACATTTCCTGTCCCCAAGCCATCAGTGGAGATTTAGCTCCTGAAATTCCCTTAACAAAGGTCACAGCATTTTGGGATTTGTCTTCGTTTCCTTAGTGTGGCTGTAACACAAATACCACAAGTGGAGAGATGTTACAGAATAGAAATTTATTTTCTCACAGTTCTGAAGGCTAACAGTCCAAATCTAGGTCTCAGCTATGCTGATTCCTTCACTCACGAGTGTTTTGTTTTGTTTTTTTGTTATCCTATATGACGCCTGTCTTTCCTCATATGCGTGTATATGTGTGTGTGTATTTAATCTGCTCTTTTTATAACTCAGAAGTGATTAAATTTAGAACCCACACTACTTGGGCTGGTCTGAGTAACATAACAAAGGAACTCCTGTACCAAACAGGATTATATAAACTGAGTCAGTTTCAACTCATAGAGACCCTGAATAGAGTTTCCAAGTTGTTGGTGGGTTTCAACTGCCAAACTTGCAGTTAGCAGTCCAGTGTTTATACTACAGCACCACACCAGGACTCCATCTATAGGAATACGAGTTGAGATTCCAGCACACATTTGTGGGGGAACACAATTTAATCATGATAGGGTTTCTTCATTGGCTCTCAGGTATAGGATGATTCACCTGCAGGCTTCTTATGCCAGAAAGCCCTTTTGGGAAGGATCTAAAACAATTCCATTTTGTCTCCTGTATGTAACCACATTTGGGACAAGAAGAGTCATGCCTTTGGAGGTGCCATGACATCTCAAACATGATCCATTTAGACCCCCGGCAGTCTTTCACAAATCAAAATTCATAGGTGACTCATTTACCACTCTACTGCATCCTGCAAGCTCCAGGGGCAAATGTCAAGTTTTCTGAGTGGTATGCTGCTGAAAGCCTTCTCATTTGACTCAAGATAAGGGGGAAGAACCCTTCTACTTCATTCCTCAAAGAGACAGACCCATAGCAAAAATACGTCCAAAGAAATTCTAAAATTTCCAACTCTCTTCTTCTGCTTTACCAACCTCTTTTATGCACCGGGAGTAGGGGAGAGTTGGTTGTCATCAAAGGTTCACAGAGCGTTTGACCACTGTTTCCACATCCTGTATAGGAGGACCTGTAGCACAAACAGAATGCTGTTGTTAGTTGCCATCAAGTCAGTTCTGACTCACGGCCATCCATGTGTACAGAGTAGAGCTGCCTCCTTGAGGTTTCAAGGCTGTAACCTTTTGGAAGCCAATTGCCAGAGCTGTCTCCCCAGAAGGTTGGAATGGTGCCACCTATTCTCTTTGTACCTCAGTTGAAATGAAGACATAAAGAGTTCCATTTTAACATCCTACCATATTAGAGGGTGAAAAACAACTCAGTAAACCTCAGGGAGATTTTCCAGCTATGAACATAAGGCTAAATTAAGCACTTCCTCTGTGGGAGGGAATGTTTGGCGGGGGAGATCACTTAATTCCAACTCTTTTTCATGAATGAAAAAATAAATAAATAAAAAACATTCACCAGGAACAGTGTCCCCCCCGTGCTCGGAAATTCCACTGGCAGCTAGGTCCTAACTCCACTTCCTGCAACAAAAGGAAGACAGTCGGATGAATTCAGTTCCAGATATTCCAGGCCCAGCCTTGGTTGGCTTCCCTAGTTAGTGTGTTTATTTGGCACCTGCAACATTCCTCCTCCACCCCCACAGCTTCCCTCTTCCTTAGCTGTATACTGGAGTCCCTGTTTTGTGCAAATGGTTAACACATTTGGCTACTGACAGAGAAGTTAGAGGTTTGAGTCCTGTCAGAGAAAGAGAAAAGCTTGGGGATCTACTAAAAAAATAAAAATAAAAAATCCATTGAAAACCCTATGGAGCACTGTTCTGTTCTGACAGACATCTTGAGTCAGAATCAACTGAATGGCAACTGGTTTTTAGCTGGTTTTAAAGGGTCCACACTTATCCACACCCCGTTCTCAAATTCTTCCTATCATTCAGTGAGCAAACTTTTACTGACACCTGCCCTGCCTTGAGGTGTCAGCAGCACTCAAGCTCCTGGAAACTTGTCCCTGCCTTCCTCACTCCACTGACACCGTTCTTCAACAACAGTGTCCTCAGTGGACCTTTCAGAGCCTCCTGTGACTTGCCCTTTCTGGGTTGTTTGACTTACTAACAATTTCCTCCTTCCTTCAGCACTCTTCTTGGTTTCCTTGGCACCAGCTCCCAGCTTTCCTCTCACTTCTCCCACATTCCTTCTCAGATGCCTTCTGACTGACTCTTGTTGCTGTTGTTATTTGCCATCAAGTTGGTCCCCAACACATAGCAACCCCATGCAAGATGGAACAGAATAGAACACTGCCTGGTTCTGTGCCATCCCCATGATTGATTGCAAATTGGGTTCTTGTGATCCCTCGGGTTTTCATTGACTGATTTTCAGAAGTAGATCATCAGAACTTTCTCAGCCCATCTTAGTCTGAAAACTCTGGTGAAACCTGTTCAACATCATAGCAACATACAAGCCTCCACTGACAGACAGGTGGTGGCTGTGCATTGGTGCATTGACCGGAAATTGAGCCCAGGTTTGGAAAATGAGAATTCTTCAAAATGGGATTTCCTCCAGATTTTGTTCTCAGCCCACTTCTCCTCTGAAGCCACATCCACGTCCCAGGTGTGGCTTCATTTCTCATCCTTAGGTTGATGACCCACAAATTTATCTTCAGGGCTTACACCATTCAGGTGAACTCACCACTACTGGATGCCTCCATTTAGGTGAACCTCAAGCACTTCAAACAAGATAAGCACAGAAAGAAACCCAGTTCCCCACTGAACTGCAGAAGTCAAGCTCTTTTTTAATTTTTAATTTCCTGACTCTGTACTCCATCTTAGTTGTCTAGTGCTGCTAGATCCCATAAGTGGATGATTGTAATAAACAGAAAATTATTGTCTTGCAGTTTAGGAGGCTGAAAGTCCAAATCAGAGTGTTGGGTTGACTCTATGGGAAGGCTTTTCCTCTCTGTTAGCTTTAGAGAAAATTCCTGTCTCCTTTCAGCATCTGTAAGTCTGGCATTCCTTAGAGATCCCCATGTCACTTAGCAGCAATCTCCTCCTGACACTAGGGGGTTCTCAATGCACTCCACTCCTGGCTCTTCCTTCTTGGTGGTACTTTTAGGTGCTGTTGAGTCAGTTCCAACTCATAACAACCCATTGCACTACAGACTGAAACACTGCCTGATCCTGCACAATCCTCATAATTATTATGTCTGAACCCATTACTGCTGCTGCCACTGTGTCAATCCATCTCCTTAGGCGTCTTCATCTTTTTCAATGACCCTGCACTTTACCAAGCATGATGTCCTTCTCCAGGGACTGGTCCCTCTTGATAATATGCCCAAAGTATGAGATGAACTCTTGCCATCCTGGTTTTTAAAGAGCGCTCTGGCTGTACTTCTTCCAACACATTTGTTTGTTCTTCTGGAAGTACATGGTACTTTTAGTATTCTTCTCCAATATTACAATTCAAATGTATCAATTCTTCTACAGTCTTCCTTATTTATTATACAACTTTCACATGCATATGAGACGATGGAAAATACCATGGGTTGGGTCAAGCGTGCCTTAGTCCTCAAACTGACATCTTTGCTCTTGAACACTTCAAAGAGGCCTTTTGTGGTATTTTTACCCAATGCAATACGTCATTTGATTTCTTGACTGCTGTTTCTGTAAGTGTTGATTGTAGAGCCACACAAAATCTCTGCTCACTTCTCTCTCCTTTTAGCGCTGGTAAGATAAAAGATGCCAAAGACCACACCCCAGGGAAACTCTGCTTACATGAATCAGACTTGTGCCAGGATTAAGGGTGTTGCATGCCACTCTTAATCCTCTTATTTATCATATTAGATCATATCATGCAAGATCATCACATAACTGCCAAACCATTAAGAATCATGGCCCACCGAAGTTGACATGTATTTTGGGGGCACTCAATTCAATCCATGACAGGTACTAACGTCAGTCTGGTTGCCTACACCAGAAAGTTGGATACCTTACCCAACTTAGACTAACCATGTTGCTCATCCTCTCAAATTTAATCAATAATCAAACCCTGTTGATTGTACCTCTATAACAATGTTCATATCAATCCGCTCAAATTTAGGCTGCAATTATTCCCTGACCAGCTGCAATAGCTCCCAGATAGTCCCTGTATCATAGTTCGGCCCTTCTCCAGTCCATCTTCCACTTAAGCCATATTTTTTAAAATGCGGAAAGGGAGATTTTCTAACACGGACACCTGGCCCTATTCTGCCCCTGGTTGGGCTCCCTCCAAGCACAGCCTTCAGATCTCAGCTTAGCTATCAAGGGCCTCTCTGAAACACCGTCTCTAATCAGAGAAGCTCCCAGCACAAAGTCTAGTCCACCACACAAAATGCAACTGCCTGTGTTCTGGGCCCACCCTGCTTTTGAGACTCCCCAAAAGCAGGACTGGGCCTTGGTCTCTGCATTTTTCTACCCAGTGAAGAGGTCAATTTAAAAAAAAAAGAAGAAAGAAACCATAATTGCCACTGAGTCAACTGCAGAATAGAACTGCTCCACAGGGTTTTCAAGTCTGTGCCCCTTTAGAGTAGACCACCAGACCTGTCTTCCAAGGAGCCACCAACCTGTGTTAGTAGTTGAGCACTTAACCTATTGCACTACCCAGGAACTCCTAAATAACAAGACAGGATATACTCATATAGTTACATGAGCATAAATTAAATTAAACACCTGACCACAGGAAGACCCTCAAAGAGAGGGGCTACAACAATAGGATCAAACATAGCAATAATCATGAGGATGGCCCAGGACCGGACAGCGTTTCATTCTATTGTACATAGGGTCACTATGAGTTGTCACCTAACAACAACAGGAAGTTCCTGTCATGGACGGGCTCAGGTCCAGGTTTAAAAAGAGCTTTCCTATAAAGTTGCATGTGCTTCTGAGCTAGCAATCCCACTTCAGCAGCAGGATAAACTACAAACAAATTAAAAGGGTTCCTAATAGGGGGAGAACAGGGAACGCAGAGAAGGGGAGAGGAATAGAAGCACAGTTTGGCTGTATTATTATTATTAAAGTATTAACTTTTTAAATTATGCAAATACATTTTACATATTCAAAAGCTGGCAGTAAATCAAACAGAAAAATAGCAAACCCTAAAATTGTACATAAATCAATGTATTTAACTACTTATCAGATAGGTAACTTAACCACTTAAGAAAAAAAAAAGTTTCTTTCCATAAACTTTCATCATATTATTCTGGTTCTATATTTCTGGTGGCATATATTTCAAAGATAAAAAATATATTCTTAACCTTAGTTCAGGAGTTTTATTGTTAAATGATTTTATATATATTAAAGGATATGCAAAAGAACCTTGGTAGCATAGTGGGTTACACATTGGGCTGCTAACTGCAAAGTCAGCAGTTCAAATCCACCAGCCTCTCTGCAGGAGAGAGATGAGACTTTTTGCTCCTGTAAAAATTTGTGACAAAGAAGCCCTACATAAAGTCACTATAAGTCGGAGCCAACTCCATGGTACAGCAAAACCACACCGTATAATGTTACTATCGTTGTTGTTGGTTCTGACTCATAGTGACCCTGTATAGGATTTTCGAGGAGTGGCTGATGAGTTTGAACTGCCGACTTCAAAGTTTAAACCGACCTTAGGTAAAGTACTTATCCTAAAGCAACACACCAGGACTCCAGTGTTACTTTGTTGTTGTTGTTTTTGTTAAGTGCCATCAAGTCAGTTCTAACTCATAGCGACCCTATATAGGATTTCCAAGGAGCAGCTAGAGGGCTTGAATTGCTGACCCTGTGGTTCACAGTCTAATGCTAATCCTACAGTGCCACACCAGAAGTTCTCACTGTTACTAGTAACCGATATTTTCAGTGTAAAAGAAATGAGTCATTTTTTTTTTAAATATTAGTTTTAAAACCATGATATTAGATCTGAAGAAGAAATATCAATATGAACTTGTCATTTTAAAAAATAGAGTTCATTAACTCTGTCCAAAGAAGGGCCTAGAAGCAATGGTATCCCAACAGCAATCAGCCCAGATGTTGCTTTCTGAGTACCTCCCACTGAAAAGAACCAGAACTCTTTAGAGAAATAGATTCCAGAGCAGAGCAGGAAAAATACAAAGTGAGCCTAGAACATTGTTTGCCAGAAATAGTGCAAGGAAGTACTCAAGCATTTAACTGGGTCATGTCAAAAGAACAGAGGACCCAGTATAAAGGGGATCCTGTTGCCAAATGTGAGACTATGTGCGTCAAAAAGAATAATGACTGTAATTGGTTGCGACACACTAGCCAGATCTATGGACCCATAATGATATTTTAAAATCAACATTTCTTTAATCTCCAATATAACTAACCATTGATTCACAGGAAGAAGATGAAGCTTTCTGTTTCCACAGATTTACAGCCTCAGAAACCTTATACATGAGTCAGAACCAACTCAACAGCACTGAACACCAACAACATCATAATAATAATTGATTCAAAGAAGGATCTTGAATGGATGCTGAAACCATTGGACGAATCATTGACAAGAATGGCATATTTACAAAATGCCAAAATAAAACCCCATTTATAATAAGGAAGACCGTAGAAGAATTGATGCTTTTGAGTTATGGTGTTAGAGAAGAATATTGAAAGTGCCATGTGCTGCCAAAAGAACCAATAGATCCATTTTGGAAGAAGTGCAGCCAGAGTGCTCCTTAGAGGCCAGGATGGCCAAACTTGGTCTCTCGTACTTTGGACATATGGTCAGGAGGGACCAGTCACTGGAGAAGGATATCATGTTTGATAAGGTAGAGGGTCAGAGAAAAAGAGGAAGACCCCCAATGAGATGGATTGGCCAAGTGGCAGCATCAATGGACTCAAGCATGGCAACAGTAGTGAGGCTGGCCCAGGATTGGGCAGTTTTTCGTTCTGCTGTGCATAAGGTCGCTATGGGTCAGTACCGACTCTATGGCACCTAACAACAACAACAACAACATTAATTGCAAAGAGGAAAATGTGCCTTTTCAATTCAAAGATAACCAGCTTCACCAAGCCATCAAAGGTAGTGGGGGATAACCTGATGCTGTCAGCCGCCTATGAAACATTTGTTCCAAAAACAGTTCATCTCATCAAGATATTAGGAACCCTGGTGGTGTTGTAGATTAAGCAATGGGTTGCTACAACCCAGGTCAGCGATTCAAACCCTCCAGCTGCTCCATGGAAAAAAGATGAGGCAGTCTGCTCCCATAAAGATTGACAGTCTCAGAAACCCTAAGGAGCAGTTCTACTTTGTCACTAAAATGTTCTACAATGTCACTGAGAAATGAAATTGACTGAATAGCAGGGAGTTTGGGTGTTTTTGTTTTGTTTTGTTGTTTGTTTGTCTAATCAAAGCATAGTATAGTCAAACCTTCATATATAACTTCCAGATTACAGAAAATTCAGGGGCTAGATGAAAAAGTTAAACACCACCACTAGGAAAGAAACAAATCCAAGACATTCCACACGAAATTGGCCATGACTTTTCAAAAAATTAAAATAAAATGTGTAAGAGGTTGGGGGGAAGGGTATGTTATAGGAGATCGGTGTAGTGTTGTGGGGTATGCACTGGACTGCTAATTGCAAGGTCAGTGGCTCAAACCTACCAGCTGCTCCTCAGAAACCCTATACAGAGTTGCTATGAATCAGAACTGACCAAACAGCCCTTATCCATAACAACAACAGATACAAAAACTAAAGACAATATGTGAACTTTGACAGGACCCTGGTTCAAAAACTCAGCAGCTGTAAAAGATATTCTTACAATAATTAGGGAAAATTAACATGGACTGAATATTAGATATTATAATGGAATTATTAATTTCTTAGGTATGTTAATGGTATCATGCTTACAAAAAAACTGCCCTTATACTTAGGAGCTATATGTGGAAGTATTTAGAGGTGAAATATAATAATATGATAACAATGATTTCCTCACCAATGTTTCAGAAAATATATATGTATATATATTTAGTACATATGAAAAATACTAATAATTTTCCATCTAGATGGTGAGGTATGTTGTATATTGTTCTTTCAACTTTCCTGGGTACTGAGAAGTTTTCATAACACCAAGTTGAGGAAATAAACACTTTCCTGTTGTAATGGGGTGGGAGAGGAAGCTAGCACTCAAGCAATTAGGTGTGGGATGTTTATAATCATTCTTATGGTTTCATTTTTCATTATTGCATACAGAGTTCATGTTTACTATAGAAAGACATAAACACAAAGATATAAATAAAAAGCATCCATGGTTACAGCTCCAAGGACTCTGGCAGGGGCAGGGGCTATAAATGTTTTGCTGCATTTTGTCTGGTCTTTTCATGCTTTTGTTTAACTACCCCCACCCCCACCCCCACCCCCGCAGACCTCTGGGTTGGTTTGATACCATAATTACCCAGGTTTTGCTGTTCTTGCTCCCAACATAGAACCCTGAACTCCTAGAGCACCAAAGCAGGGGAGTGACTAGAGCCTACTGCACTATCCAGTGCCTCGTCCCATGTTCCCAATGTGCTCCCAGGGGGTCGTAGGTGGGGCCTGGGCAGAACAGACTCTCAGGAAGCGATGGAGTTTCTGGTCTCAGTTCCATTTCATCTCTTTGTGATGGAACCTGTAATGGTTAAGGTTGTGTGTCACCTTGGCTAGGCCACAGTTCTCAGTGACTTGGTAGCTGTGTTGCAGTCATACCCTATGGTGATAGCTGATATAATGTAACCACCTCCATGATAAGATCTGCTATGAGCAGCCCATCAATTGAAAGGGTGTTTCCTCCTTGGGGGTGTGGTCTGCTTCCAAAATATGTGGCTGCTCTGGCAAAGCTCTCTTGTTTTGTGCTGGATTTGGATCCTGCATCTAGCTTGTCATCAGACCTTTGGTTCTTTGGACTGGAGGCAGCAGGTTGCCATCTTATTAGCCAAACTTGAGTTCATTTGCCTCTGCAGCCAGCAGCTGGCTGATGGACCTGTTGAGTTAGAAGAAGCCTCTGATCTGATATTTGACCCACAGACTTGGAACTTGTCAGCCTCTATAGTTATGTGAGCCATTTCCTTAAGATAAATCTGTCTTGTTGTGTGACATCAAGTTAGTTCTAAACTCATAGTGACCCTGTATAGGATTTCCAAGGCTATAAATCTTTACAGGAGCAGAAAGCCTCATGTTTCTCTCACAAAGAAGCTGGAGGTTTCAAATTGCTGACCCTATATGCTACCAGAGCTCTCTGTATATATTACATAAGTAAGCATCATTGGATTTGCTTCTCTAAAGAATACAGCCTAACAGAGAACCCAAGCCCCAAGCTTACAAGCAAACACACTACACACATAAGCACACATACAACACACCCTGCATTGTTGTTGTTGTTAAGTGCCATCGAGCCAGTACCAACTCATAGTGACACTATGTACAACAGAACCTCACAATTGTTGCCATCCTTGAGCCCATTGATGCACCACTTTGTCAATTCATCTTGCTAGGTGTCTTCCTCTTTTTCTCTGACCCTCCACCTTACCAAACTGATCCCTCCTGACAATATGTCTGAAGTATGAGAGACGAAATTTGGCCATCCTGGCCTCCAAGGAGCACTCTGGCTGCACTTCTTCCAACACAGATCTATTGGTTCTTTTGGCAGCCCATGGCACTTTCAATATTCTCCTCCAACACCACAACTTAAAAGCATCAATTATTCTACAGTATTCTTTATTCACCGTCCAGCTTTCACATGCATATGAGGTTATTGAAAATAACCTCAAACTGACATCTTTACTCTTAGTCCTCAAGTTGGCATCTTTGCTCTTCAACATTTTAATGCAGCAGATTTGCCTAATGCAATACATTGTTTGATTTCTTGACTGCTGCTCCCATGAGTACACCCCCACATATACACACAGACATGCACGCAAGCAAAAATACACCTGCCATATGTCTGGTTGTTGGTTTTGTTGTTAAGTGCAGTGTTATTGTTGTTGTTAAGTGCCGTCAAGTCGATTCCAACCCATAGCGAACCTGCATAGGATTTCCGAGAAGCAGCTGGTGAGTTTGAACTGCTGACCTTGCTGTTCAAACCAGCTTTGCAGTCCAGCATATTAACCCACAGCACCATACCAGGACTCTATAAAGTGCTGTATCCCAGAAATTAACTTGAGATATTAATAGGTATCTTGTTCCCCCCACCCCCAACTGAGTACAATCAACATGTGTCTGTCGTTTGTCAGACTACAGTGTTATGATGCTAGAAACTGAGCCACTGGTATTCCAAATATCACTAGCATCATCCATGGTGGTCAGGTTTCAGTGGAGCTTCCAGAGTAAGACAGACTAGGAAGAAAGGCCTGGCAATCTACTTCTAAAAGCTGTTTGTTATCGTTAAGTGCCGAATTGGTTCCGACTCATAAAAAGCCTGTATAAGGTTTCCAAGGAGCAGCTGGTAAATTTGAACCACTGACCTTGTGGTTCAAACGGACCTTACAGTGCAGTGAGAACTCTATGGATCACAACACAACACTGGCCAATACAGTGCTGGAAGATGAGCCCTCACCCCCACCCCACCCCAGGTTGGAAGACACGTGTAACACATAACGGCCAGAACAAAGGGCTCCAGCATACCAGCAAATCATGAAAATGGTACAGAACACGGTTAGTGTATTGCTCCATGGTAGTCACCCTGAGTCAAAGCCAACTCTACAGTAATAACAACAATATGGAGGACAAAAAGAAACATTCTGCCCTCTCCCATCTCCAGAAGGATGATCAGGAAAGGAGGCAGTGATAATGTTTCCCATTTCTGGGGATCCTGGTGAACTACATTCCTATGATGACTGTACTTAGGATGGACAGAGCTGAGAGATGCTCCTCTTGTGCCCAGTACTGGCAGTGACCAGCAGAGGAGCAAGTCCAGGGGTTTCTGAATTTCCCTGGCTGCGAGAGGCCCTCCAGGTTGACTTTCAAACCAGCCTGCAGAGGGACTAAGCCTAACAGCAGCCAACCTAATGAGCAGGGATTGGGAGCCACGTCTATTTTTATTTCCAAATCTAAGCCAAGTGGTATTTTTTTCTGTACCAGAGTGTAGTTCGGTAATTCATACCTGTTGTACCAGCAACATCTCTAGGCACTTGGAATAAACAGCTTGGAGCAATTAAAGATTTTGTTGTTGTTAAGTGTCATCAAGTTGGTTCCAACTCATAGCAACCTATATAGAGTTTCCGAGGAGTAGCTGGTGAGTTTGAATCGCCAACCTTGTGGTTCAAACCGGCCTTGCAGTCCAGCGCATTAACCTGCAGTGCCACACCAAGACTCCAATTAAAATCTAACCTTTGCCTAATCCACAGAGGAGCTCTGGAGGGTCGTTCATAGCAGAGCTTGCTGTCTTGAGACAGCCTATTAAACCCCCATGTCCATCAGTCATTGGCTGTGGGCAGATCTAATCTCCCAGACATTTCTGGGCATAGGGGTTCAGCACAAGGCAGCGCTCAAGAGAAGGGACAGCTGGACAGCCCTAGCAGCCAGCACTCATTCACAGCAGGTAGGGAATGTGCACAGAGGAAGATCCAGGTAGCAGCCTGGAGCTGGTGCTGCTCACCCTTGTTAGTTGTTGATTTGATTCTACCCCATGCCAACCCCGTGTGTGCAGAGTAAAACTGCCCCATAGGGTTTTCAAGGCTGTGACTTTTCAGTAGAAGATGGCCAGTCCTACCTTCTGAAACACATCTGGGTGGGTTTGAACTGTCAACCTTCCAGCTTGTAGTCAAGTGTTTAACCATTTATCCTACCCAAGAACTCCTGAAGGAGCCTTAGACACCTGGAGATTGCTGGGTCCCACCCCCAGAGTTTCTGATTCAGCAGGTCTAGGGCAGGGTCTGAGAAGCCGTGTTGCTAACAAGCTCCTAGATGCAGCTACTGTGGCTGCTCCAGGGGGCCACTCATTGAGAACCACAGCACTCAGTATTTGGAACCGACAGTTCCCAGCGATTCAAAACTGACTTAAGAGAGCACATGGGATTTGCTGACACAGTTGCCAGCATGTGCTCAGCTCCCTGCTGCACACTCATTTGTGGCAGGGGTGAGGGGAATTGCCCAGAGAAAGAGTGAGAGGCCAGGAATGCAGGAGGCTTAGCTACCATGGTATTATCTTCCCTCCCAGGCTGGGAACTGGAGATTTCTGAATGAAGATCGGGATCTGGAAAGTCCTGGCACCTCTCCCAGGGGTAAAAAAGCCTTGGACCAGGAGAGTCAGGTTTGAGTCAGCTGCGTTCCTGCCCTCCACACCCCATCCGAGCGGTTCCCAGGGAATGATGCTAACACTCATTTCTCTACTTTAGCAAAGCCTGTACCCCAAGCAACCTGCTTTTCCAAACACGGTATCATCAGCTGTCCCCAGAGCCCTGAGAGAGACCGAGAGAGAGTTTAGGAAGGAAGCTACCCATGAGAAGCCCACTGTCCTGGGAGATGAAGTGTTGTATCTGTCTACTCACCTTGTTAAAAATAGACCCACTCTAACCTAAGCCTTGCTACTGACATTCTGGAAGCTGTTCTAAGTAGCCTCTAACAAGCTAGCTGCTGCTTCTGTTCCTCTCACACCAACAGCAGGCTGACAGAGCAAAGTTCTAGGGCTCTCATTGCAGCCAGGAAACAAATACCCTGTACAAACTGGCTTAAGCAAAAAGTATGTGAATGTTTCAGGTACTGAAAAATTCCTAGGTCACTAGCTTCAGGAACAGCTTGATCAGGGCTCAAACAATGTCCAATTCCAAGAAATCATTTAAACTGCATGGGAGATCTGATAGGGACAAGACTGGAAGCAGGGCGGATGGTGGCTTTTGGCACTTGTGTTTTCAAGCAGCCTGTGGTCAGCTGTGCAGTCCTGCACTGCCCCCACGTGGTGGTTCAGTAGAATTAACGCTTTTACCAAGGACCTACAAATTTCAACATGCATCATCAGCATCAGTTGAGCCTTTGTCAAAGCATAGCGATCCTGACTCAGTAATTCTGAAGTGGACCTGAGAATTTTCACTTCTAATAAATTCCCAGGTGATGCTAATGGTGCTTGCTGATGTGGAGACCACACTTTGCGGAGACCACAGGTTTCCTTGTTTTCAAGGGGCCGCCCAACAAGAATACCCTGCTGAGACAAGGCATTAAAGAGAATCCTGCCACCTCAGAGACACCTGAAGCCAGGGGTGTCAACTGCATCAATTCTTCTATGGTGTTCATTATTCACTGTCCAGTTTTACATGTATACAGGCTTTTGAAAATACTATGGCTTGGGTCAGGCACACCTTAGTCCTCAAACTGACATCTTTGTTCTTGAACAGCAGATTTGCCTCATGCAATTTGCCTAATGCAGGATACTTCCAACAAGATGGTGGATTAGGCAGATGTACTACATGGGCCCTCTACAACAAAGATCCAAGAGACAAAATAAAACAGGAACAGATGAAAATTCTGGCACCCTGAACTTCAGAAGAAAGGTTAGATAGGTGAACGGAGTGCTCGCTGGGAGGAGAAGCTGAGCAGGGACCTCAAGAGAGGAAGACCGACTGTAAGCAGCTGGCTAGATATGTCTCCACTATCTGTAAGAAGCTTTGGCAGTGAAGGAGGCCTGGTAGAACAGATTCACGCAGGTGATAGGAAAATTGTCATTTCTTCTTTTTTCCCCCTATGCCCCAGCTGATCAGAAGTGTAACCAGCTCCCAGCCTCATCCACCCCCAGTGAACCCCCTGCTCCCCAGAAGTTCAGAGCCACATGGTTGGGAGCCACACAGGTGTGAGGCGGGGGCTGGCTGTGCCACTTTGTTGTGATGCTTTGGTTCATGAATTCAGATGGACTGGGCTCCAGACCTACAAAACCCACAGAACAATCAGACCAGCATTCAATCAGTCACCCTTCCTCAACTGTCCTAACAGACACCGAAACCATCTCCATCAAGGGCCCTCACAAACTACTTCCAGACTGAGTGCCCTGAACACAGATAAAGTCAAGGCCAATCGGAACTCCATCAAGGCCAGGAACTCTGCTGTCACAGTCCTTTCACAACCACCTTGTGAGATCCTTGAATTGCAGGAGCTCCCCAGAGATTTCTTCCCTCCAGATCAAACAACTGTTGATTTTACAAATACAACAACCTCTCAATGCTCTGGATACAACAGACAACTTTAGCTCACATCAAGAAACAAGACAGAATGTCTCAAACAAATGACCAAGATACAGAGCCAGAAAACATTTCTGAGGACGAAAAGGTAATGAAAATAACTGAAAAGGAATTTCTTTCAATGATAATTAGATACCTTCAAAGAATCAAGAGAAAAATTGAGGGAAACAAGCAGAACACAAAAACTTTAGAAGAATTCAGGAAAGCACTATAAGAACAAACAGACCAGATAAATGCAAAATTTGAAATAATACAAAACTGCAATTAGAAATCCAAAAGATTAAAATCTCAGAAATGGTTAATACCTTGAAAGGGCAAAGAAGCAGATGCAAAGCAATGGAAACCCGAATTGGTGAGCTTGAAAATAAATCTCTCAATACTAGTATGCTAGAAGAAGAAACAGAACGAATAAGGATAACAGACTTTGGAGAAATGTCTCTTCAAGTCATTTGCCCATTTGATCATTAGGTTATTTGTCTTTTGTTGTTACACTGTCAACAATTTATATACAGCTATTGGTTATTAGACTCGTATCAGATATATGGTCTCTGAAGATATTCTCCCAGTTGGTAGTAGCTTGTCTATTCACATTTTTTATAGTTTTTGATAAATAAAAGTTTTATTTTTATTTTTATTTTTATTTTTATGAGGTCCCATTCATTGTTTTGCTTTTTTCTTTTTATACCTCTGTCCCATTTAACCCATGCAAACCTGCCTAAGTGTTCCCTTATCTACCTTGTTCTTCCATTCCCCCTCCCCATTCTTGTGTATTGCCCTCCCCAATACCCGAACTATGATGTGTCTTCTCCCTCCCATTCCTAGTAACCAACAAAGATTTTTTTCCCCCCTTTTAGTATGGGTATCTTGTCTTAAGCTTTTACAATAATGGTCTTATGCAATATTTGTCTTGTTGTGACTAATTTCACTCAGCTTAATGTCCTCTAGGTTCATCCATGTTATGCGGTGGCTTGCAGCTTCATGTTATTCTTCAAGGTAGCATAATATTCCATTGCATGTATGTACCAGAGTTTGTTTATCCATTCTTCCATTGATGGGCACTTAGGCTGTCTCCATCTTTTTGCGATTGTGAACAGTGCTGCGATAAACATTGGTGTGCATGTATCTACTCGTGTTCTGGCGCATATTTCTTGTGGATGCATACCAAGTAGAGAAATTGCTGGATTATAAGGTATTTCTATTTCCAACTTTGTTTTCCAGAGTGGTTGGACCATTTTACATTCTCACCAGTAATGTAGGAGGGTCCTAGTCTCTCCACATCCTCGCATTTGTTGTCCTCTGCTTTTTTGAACTTCACTATTATTGCTGGTACGAGAAAACACTCTCATTGTTGTTTTGATTTACATCTCTCTAATGGAGTCCTGGTATGGCGCTGTGGGTTAATGTGCCAGACTGCAAAGCCATTTGAACTGCAAGGTCAGCAGTTCAAGCTCACCAGCTGCTCCTTGGAAACCCTATACAGGGTCACTATGGGGCAGAATCGACTCGACAGCACTTGACAACAACAATGGAGTCCTGGTGTGGTGCTGTGGGTTAATGCACCAGACTGTAAAGCTGTGTGAACTTCAACGTTGGTGGTTCAAGCTCACCAGCTACTCCTTGGAAACCCTAAACAGGGTCACTATGGGTCAGAGCTGACTCAACAGCACTTAGCAACACCAAAAATAATGGCTAATGATCATGTACATTTCTTCATATGTTTGTTGGCTGCCTGAATGTTTTTCTTGGTGAGGTGTCTATTCATGTCCTATGCCCATTTTTCAATTGAGTTATTTGTCTTTTTCTTGTACAGGTGTTGTAGTTTCCTATAGATTTTAGAGATTAGTCCCTTCTCTGATATGTCGTTGCAAACTATTTTTTCCCACTCTGTGGACTCCCTTCTTACTCTTTTGATGAAATCTTTTGATGCACATAAGTTTCTAATTTTTAGTTTTATCCAATCATCTGTTTTGTCTTCTTTAGTTTGTACAATTCTCACAATGTCTGGTAGTCTATGTGTGCCCTGTATTAGAGCCCTTAAATTTGTCCCTATTTTTACATTGATGACGTTTATAATTCTTGGATTCACATTTAGGTCTTTAATCCATGCGAAAGATGTTTCAGTCTTTTGCATATCGCTTTCCAGTTCTTCCAGCACCATCTGTTGTAGAGACTATCTCCTCCCCATTCAATGCATTTTGGACCTTTGTCAAAGATTAGTTGGCTGTATGAGGATGGGTTCAGTTCTAGATTCTTAATTCTGTTCCATGGATCAATGTATCTTTTATTGTACCAGTACCAGGCTGTTTTGACCACTGTAGCCATGTAGTAAACTTTGAAATCAGGGAATGGAAGGCTTCCAACTTTGTTCTTCTTCAGCAGGCTATGCTTATCCTGGGTCTCTTTCCTTTCCATATAAAGTTTGTAATTGTTTTTTCCATCTCTTTAAACAATGTCATATGGAATCTGGATTGGAGTTGCATTATATCTGTAGATTGCTTTGTATAGTATTGGCATATTCGTAATGTTAAGTCTTCCTATTCAGGACAATGGTATGTTCTTCCATTTTTGTAAGTCTCTTTTGGTTTCTTGTAGTAGTACTTTATAGTTTTCTTTGTATAGTATAGGTCCTTTGTTTCTCTGGTTAGATTTATTCCTAAATATTTCTTTCTTTGGGCAGCTATTGTAAATGGTATTGTATTCGTAATTTCCTTTTCAGCACTGTCATTATTAGTATAGAGGGATCCAACTGATTTTTGTATGTTGACCTTGTATCCTGCCACTTTGCTGAATCTTCCAATGCATTCTAGTAGTTTTGGGGTTTTTTTTGCAGAGCCTTTGGGGTATTTTGTTTTTTGATGTTTGTCTTTCATTACTATGTTAGATCATCCACTAGGTCCAACAGAGTTATCTCCTGTATTTTCTTCAAGAAGGTTATTTGTCTTTTTATTATTAACTTGGAAGACAAGACTTCTGTATATATTCTAGAAACAAGTTCTTTATTAGACATGATTTACAAACATTTTCTCCCATTCCACAGGCTACATTTTTAACTTTCTTCATAGTGTACTTTGAAGCACAAAAGTCTTTAAGGATGAATACTGGGTTCTTGAACAAGACATTTAATGAACATCCACCTCCCTGACTTGCTCTCATACTGCAGGCTTCATTGAATTCCACAATGGTTTACTTCAGTCTAAATTCAATTAAATAACACCTGACACATTCAGTTTGCAGTCAAACATCAAGAGAGGGTTGTAATAAAGACTCTGAGTCCATCTTTGATGTTTGACTGCTGACACCTTTCAAGCCCTACCCCTCCCATTTTCCCTTTTGCCCCACCTCTGGGCAAGCCACTAAGAAAGTTTAGCTATATCCTTTCTTGCTGATGACAAAAAGTTCAAGGCCTGGCCAGTGTGCAAGAGGGGACTCACCCAGCCCCACCCCAACCAAGAAGCAAAGACTTACCCCTACCTGCTCTCTCAAGTCAGCTTTGGGCCTGTTGAGGACCCTGTTCTGCTCTCTCAGAAAGTCTCATGAGTAATGAACCTTTTGGTAGGTATGTGTGACTACCTCTGTCTCAACATGCAAACCAAAAGGGTGAGGTCCATCCCTTATCTGTAGAGTGACTTCAACAGCACAGAGCTCCTAAAAATAACTGCATCCTCATGCCTCACCCCAATGTCACTATGATACCTAAGAAAACTAACAATAAGTAGCAAAAATAATCTAAGATCCAGTCCCTATGCAAATATACCAAATTGTCTCTAAAATCCTTCTCAGAATCAGCCAGCCTCTAATCCCAGCTTTCTTAACTGACCCTCACAAACCCTCCCTGTTTTCTTAGCCACACTACCAGGCATTTCTCCATTAAAGCCATTGTCATGGATTGAATTGTGTCTTCCCAAACTATGTGTCTTCCCAAACTTGGCTGGACTATGATTCTCAGCAGGTTGGCAATTATATGATGATCCCCCATGAAGTGATAAGCCAATAAGAGGATTAAAGGTGAAATGTTGTTGTTAAGTGCTGTAGAGTTGATTCTGACTCATAGCTA
>NW_006409073.1:136307-139159 GCF_000296735.1 Chrysochloris asiatica
TGCAAGAGGGGCCTCAAAGACAAGCTACCAACTGAGAGAATATCTTCAGAAACCATATTTCTGAGAAGAGTCTAATAACCAACAGATAAACAAAGAGTTGACAGTGTAACACAAAAAGACCAATAATCCAATGATCAAATGGGCAAAGGACTTGAATAGACATTTCACCAAAGAGGACATTCAAATGGCCACATAACGTTATTTAGTGTTTCTGTTACAACAACACTAAATACCTGACATCAACTACCCTCAGTTTTGCACGCTAAAAATTATCACCCTGATCACCATTCCCAGCCTTCTTGATCACAAAATTCCAGTTTCAGAAAAACAAGTAAGTTGGAAAGTAGCTATTTGGGGATCATCAACGTTTTCACCAGACCAGAAAGAGGGAAAAAAGAAAAGAAAAAAAGTCCCCAAACCCATGGGAGGGGTGGAATATAATTCAGAGACGAGGAGAGGCCCAACTCTGGGTTTGGGACAGTAGGCAGGGGTGGAAGGAAGGAGAAGCCCTCTGTCTACTGCTCCATTTGCCTTCATAGCTACCATGGGAAAGGTGTCTGTCACTGCCATTGTGAGACTGATGTGGCCTCAGTTGAAGTCTAATCTCAGTCAGGGTTCACATCAAGACCCTATAGAGTCAGAATCAACTCTATAGCACTTAACATAAAAGACTCTTCTTGAAGCAGGGGTGGAGCTTTATGATGTAACTCTCAGCCATTGGTTGTAGGCTGCTAGGCAAAACATATAGCCTTCCAGGCAAATGTGGTTCCCTTTGGGCCAAAGGTAATTCTCAGTAGACTGCAGCACCGTGAGCATGCAGGCAAAAGCACAGCACCTGGGTCCTGAGCGCCAGCCAGTAAAGGAACCCTTGAGAGGCACTGGGTCCTGAGCGCCAGCCAGTAAAGGAACCCTGGAGAGGCTCCAACAGTGCCCACTGCAGTCCCATGTCTACTTTACTCCTGTCCCATTCCACCTTCTCCCCACCTTCTGCCCGGTGAAAACACCAATGGCCTGTCCTTCTGCAGACTCAGACCCTGGGAGAGAGTTTTCACAGTAACTGAAGAAGAGTCTGTGTGGGTCCTGTTCTAGATGCTGGGATCCTGGGTCAGGATTGGCTCATTCTTTCCAGACCAGGGGAGCACCCCCATCCCCTTGTACATTTCCTGCTTGACTACTGAGGAACTAAGTCATACTCTTAGCTTTTGATCTATTTCTTTTTGTTGGAAAGAACCTATATTTTTTCCTTTTTAATGGCTTTTCAAAGAAGCTACCTGGGTGGTGTAAATGGTTATGCACAGACTACCAGCTGAAAGGTTTGTGCTTCAAACCTCCCTAGAGGTACCTCCAAAGATAGGCATAGCAACCTGCTTCCAAAAGGTCACAGTCTTGAAAGCCCTATGAAGCAGTTCTACTTTTTACACAGTTGTTGTGAAGTGCTGGTGAATTGTCGTTGACTCATAGGTACCCTGTTTAGGATTTCCGAGGAGCAGCTGATGGGTTCGACCTGCAGACATTATAGTTCACAGTCCAGTGCTGATCCTACAGGGCCATACATGGGGTCACCATAAAGAGGGATCGACTCCACACAACTAATGATAATAACAAGGCTTCGTGTGATGCAATGGGTCGTTTTTAAATGGCCTTTCTAGTCCTGGTCGTCTAACTCCCACAAAGTGACTGGGTGGGACTATGCAAATAAGGTGCTTGTGGCTCACTAATGGGATTAAACAGCTTGTTAATAAAGCAAATAAAGTGCATGACACCCTTGTGGAGAAGTGGGACCATGCAAATAAGGTGTGTGGAACCCTGAGGGATTGATCAGTTTTGCCATCCTATTAGACTTGAAATTTGCCATCCCAGAGGTGGGGGGGGACCTCACTATCACCAAGAAGAGACAAGAGCAGAACACCATGGCCCATGTGCTTAGATCCTCCTAGACCTAGTAGACACACAGAAAAAATAAAAGGTGTAAAAAGAACATTCTTTAGAATTTTTAGTAAAATTAGTGTGGTCATTACAAATTCCTTTCATTTCTGTTTACCTGCAAATGTCCTCATTTCACCATGGGATTTGAAGGACAGCTTTGTTAGGTATATGATTCCTGGTTGGCAATCTTTTCCTTTCAGTTTTGTATATGTCATCCCATTGCCTTCTTGCTTGCACAGTTTCTGCTGAGAAATCAGAGTTTAATCTTATCGGTTTCCCTTTGGAAATAACTTCATTTTCCCCAAAATTTCTCTCAGGGCTCTTTCCTTCGTTGGTTTTGGAAGTTTAATTATGATATATCTTGATAGTTTTATTTTGAGATCTATCCTGTTTGAAGTTTGTTCGGCTTCTTGTATGCTTATCTTCTCATCTTTCATGATGTTAGAGAAGTTTTCTTCTAACAACACTTCAATAATTTTCCATGTGCTTTCTTGTTCTGAAATTCTGATCACCCATAAGCTGCTCTTCAAGGTGTCCCACATAAGTCTTAGGCTTTCTTCAGATATTTCATTCTTTTTTCAGATATTTTCATAATTTTTTTCTGATTGTTCTTCTAGCATACTAGTATTGAGAGATTTATATTCAAGATCATTAATTCAGGTTTCGATTTCTTGGACTCTACTGTTTTGCCCTTTCAATGCATTGACAATTTCTGAAATCTTAGAATTATTCTTATGGATTTCTATTGCACGTATTGTTTGAAAATTTGCACTTATTTTATCTGTTTGTTCTGTAGTGTTTTCCTGGATTCTTCTGAAGTTTTTCTGTGTTCACCTTGCTGTCCTAGATCTTTCTGTCAATCCTTTGAAGGTACCTAAATATCATTCTTTTGAATTATTTTTCAGTTAGTTCCATTGCCTTTTCTT
>NW_006409073.1:140524-141811 GCF_000296735.1 Chrysochloris asiatica
GGGACCAACATTGGGATGTGTGGGTTGCTCCCTGACAGGCTGCGGGGAGGAGGGAGTGCGACTGGCCACAAGGGGGCAGCTCTGAGCTTCACAGACCTTCAAAGTCCTCTTTAGGGAAAGAAAGCTAGGCTCCAAATGGCTGAAACCATGCTTTCAAAATACCAGCCAGGGCCTGCTTCCTGGCCCCATAAGGTATCCCTGGGTTGAGAGGGACTGGCCTTTGGTTAGGGTTGATGAGATGTCTTCAAGAAACCTTTGCCCAAGGTCATAGGCAAACCCCTAACTTATCCACTAGGTTTTGGTTTTCTGGATGGCACAATCAGCTAAGCATCTGACTACTAACCAAAAGCTTTGTCAGTAGAACTCACCGGGAGGTGCCTCAGAAGATAGTCCTGACATGTTGCTTCTGAAAGGTCACAGCTGTGAAAACCCTATAGAGAAGTTCCACTCAGCACACACAAAGTCACCCCGAGGTGGAATCGACTCAACAACGTGCTTTAATAACTTGGCCTTGGTGTGACCTCTAAACCTAGCCACAAACTGTTCCAACCCATTTCATTCTTTCATTTATTCACCAATATTTACTGAGCACTTACTGTCGATACCATTAGACACTTGGAGTACTTTGGTGAACATATCAGACAAAGGCCCCTGCCCTTCTGATGCCTCTATTCCCTGAAAAGGTGTGCCAGCCTACCATTCACAGTTGCCCTTAGCTGACCAGAATGATTTGCATGGCTCTGAAGTAACCTATCATGGGTCAGTACAGTGATAACAAAGACCTGTGCCTTGTAGTTGAGTCTGACCATCAGACTCAATACAGAGATAGAGGGGAAGAAGACAGAGGAGGCCTGAGGGTAGGAAAGCCTTTAATCTTTCGGTAAAAGTGTTTTATAGATGTTAATCAGGCACTGCTGAATTCTTCTGCATCTATGCTGATTTTCTGTCTTGTTGTTCTATTAATTGTTGGGAGAAGAGTGTTGAAGTCCCCAACTCACAACTGGGTTTCAGTCTCACAACTTGTTAAGTCAATTCTGACTTAAGTCTAATAGCACCCCCCCTTTTTTTTTTAAGTTTTTGTTATTAGTTTTCACTATTATTGCCTTTTATTATCAGTATCTTCATAAATCCAATATTTCTCTTTGGGGATTAGAAAAGTTACATATAAACCTACAGATATATTTTAATGCATATGTACATTTAAAAATACACAAATCATAAAAACGTACTCCAGTAATGAAGAAGAATTGGATGATATTAGCTTTTTTGTCAATTTGGGTAATAACT
>NW_006409073.1:143231-144925 GCF_000296735.1 Chrysochloris asiatica
TGATTGGAATGCAAATGTTGGAAACAAAGAGGAAAGATCCGTAGTTCAAAGATAAGGCTTTGGTGATAGAAATGATGGTTTGTTTGTAAAAGTGGATGAAATAAGCTACCCAGAAGTGATGCTGACCCCTGTTTGGAAATACACAAAGCTCAAGTCTACTTCTCAAAAATCTTATTCATTGAAAATACCTTTTATAAACAGCATAAAAGATGACTAGACACATAGACTTCACAGGGTGAAATACACAGAAATCAAATTGACTATAACTGTGGAAAGAGATGGTGGAAAAATTCCATATCATCAGCCAAAACAAGACCAGGGGCAGACTGTGAAACAGACCATAGATTGCTCATATCCAAGTTCAGAAGAAAATTAAAACAAGTCCAATAAAAGCCAAAGTATGACATGGAACATCTCCAAACTAAATTTAGAGGTCATCTCAAGAACAGATTTGATACATTAGACACTAATTACTGAAGACCAGAAGAGATGTGGGATGACAAGGAGAACATCATACAGGAAGAGAGCAGAAGGTCATTAAAAAGATAAGAAAGAAGGAAAAGATCAAAATGGATGTCAGAAGACACTCTAAATGTTACTCTTCAGCAAAGAGATGCTAAAACAAATGGAAGAAATGAGGAAGTAGAAGAGCTGAACAGAACTTTTCGAAGGGCAGCTCGAGAAAACAAGATCAAATATTATAATGAAATGTGCAAAGATCTGTAGTTAAAAAACTAAAAGGGAAGACCATGCTCAGCATTTCTCAAACTGATAGAACTGAAGAAAAAATTCAAGCCTCAATATGCAATATTGAAGGATTCTATGGGCAAAACACTGAATGATGCAGAAAGAACCAAAAGAAGATGGAAAGAATACACAGAGTCACTGTACCAAAAAGAAATGGTTGTTGTCCAGCCATTTCAAGAGATAGAATATGACCAAGAACTAAAGATACTGAAAGAAGGCCAAGGTGCATTGAAGGCGTTGGCAAAGAACAAGGCTCTGGGATTTGATGGAATGCCAATTGAATCTTTCAAAAAATTGATACAGCACTGGAGGCACTCACACATCTGTGTATGCCAAGAAATCTGGAAGACAGCTACCTGGACAACTGACTGGAAGAGATCCATATTTGTTCCCATTCCAAAGATAGGTGACCCTATGTGGGAATCATCAGACAATATCATTAACATCACATGCAATTAAAATTTTGTTAAAGATAATTTTAAAATGGCTGCAACAGTGCATGACAGGAAACTACCAGAGGTTCAGGCAAGATTCAGACAATGATGTGGAATGAGGAATACCATTCCAGACACCAGATGGATCTTGGCTGAAAGCAGAGAATACTAGAAAGATGTTTACCTGTGCTCTTTAGACTACGCAAAGTCTTTCAACTGTGTGGGTCATGGCAAGCTATGGACACTACAGAGAATGAGAGTTCCAGAACACTTAATTGTGCTCATGAGGAACTTGTACATAGACAAACAGGCAGTCATTCAAACAGAACAGGGGACACTGATGGTTTAAAATCAGGAAAGGTGTGCACCAAGGTTGTATTCTTTCATCATACTCATTTGATCTGCAAGCTGAGCAAATAATCTAAGAAATTGGATTATATAAAGAACGAAGCATCAGAATTGGAGGAAGACTCATTAACAACCTGCAATATGCAGATGATACAACCTTGCTTG
>NW_006409073.1:145175-160325 GCF_000296735.1 Chrysochloris asiatica
ATAGTATTTTTAATAGCTTCATATGTATGTAAAAGTTGGACAGTGAATAAGGAAGACCATAGAAGAATTGACGCATTTGAGTTATGGTATTGGAGAAGAATATTTAAAGTACCATAGACTTCTAGACGAGCAAACAAATATGTGTTGGAAGAAGTACAGCCAGAATGCTCCTCAGAGGCCAGGATGGCAAGACTTGGTTTCTCATACTTTGGACATATTATCAGGAGGGACCAGTCCCCAGAGAAGGACATGATTCTAGGTAAAGTGGAGGGTCAGCGAAAAAAAGGAAGACCCAACAAGGTGGGTTGGCACGATGGCAGCAACAATGTGCTCAAGCGTAGCAACAATTGTGAGTACAGCATAGAACCAGGCAGCGTTTTGATCTGTTGTGCATAAGGTCCCTATGAGTCAGAACAGACTTGACTGCACCTAACAACAATAAGGGAGTCCTGGTGTGGCACTGTGAGTTAATGCACCAGACTGCGAAGCCATTTGAACTGCAAGGTCAGTGGTTCAAGCTCACCAGCTGCTCCTCGGAAACCCTATACAGGGTCGCTATGGGTCATAACCAACTCAACAGCACTTAACAACAACAACAATAAAAATGTCTTTTTGGTAAGGAGCCCTGGTGGTGCAGTGACTAAATGCTCCACAGCTAACCAACAAGTCAGCAGTTTGAATCCACCAGCTGCTTCAAGAGAAAGATTTACAGCCTTAGATTTCCAGGGCAAGATGGCGGAATACACAGGCACACTGAGCCAACCCTCTACAACAAAGACATGGTGTATCTGTGTGAAAAAGATGCAGTGGTGATCCTGGAACCTTAAGCTTCAGACGATAGGACAGAGGTGGACTGAGTGCTGACTAGGAGAGGAAGCTGAACAGGAGCAATGCGAAAGAAGAAAACTGGGAGGATTGTGGGCTGCCATGGAACTGTCAACACAGAGGCCTGCGGGCAGAGAACACAGCTGAGGTTGGCAGTAAGGGGATGAAATTCTCCCTTTTCCATACCCTCCTGGTAGCTGGGCCATAGCTAGTTCCCACCCTCACCAACTCAGCAGCCAGTGGCACCCCCTCCTTCAAAGCCATTGCTCTGCCTGGCACCAGTTACCTGGCAGAACATCCCAGCTTCTGGAGGCACCTGGACCTGCCCTGAACTGTGCTACACTAACAATGAGCAGAAAACTGCATTCATACTTTCATCCTTGACCACAGTCACCAGGATACAGATGGTAAATGCCTGAGAACAAATCAATAAACAATCATCAATTAAATATAAATACAACACCACAATGTCTCAGAGAAAACAATTTCAACTTCCATGAAGAAACAAGAAAGAGTACCTCAAACAAGTGACCAAGATACAGAAGCAAAAAATATAATACCAGAATCAAAACTACTTGATAAGAAATTCAAAAGAATGTTATTTAGGCACCTTCAATGGATTGAGACAATGATTGAGAAAACTGCAGATGAAATCAAGGAAAATATACACAAAGCTATAAAAGAATTCAGGAAACAAACTGACAAAATAAATGGAAAAAAAAAATGGGAACCATACAAAAACAGCAATTAGAAAGCCAGAAACTTAACACTAAGACTTCAGAAATAGATAATATACTGAATGGGCACAAAAACAGAATTGAATCAATGGAAGACCAAATTACTGAGCTTAAAGAAAATCTTCTCAATATCTATCTGCTAGAGAACAATCAGAGAAAAGAACAAACAACTTGAAGAAAGTTTAAGATTTATGTGGGACACTATCTGTCATAAGAGGGAGTCCTGTGGGCTACCAAGATAATCATACCTTTCAAAACCAAAGACAAGGAAAGAATCCTGAGAGCAGAGCAAGAAAAGCAAAAAGTCACCTACAAAGGAAAACCAGTAAGACTAAGTTTTGATTTCCCAGCAGGCAAGAAGACAATGGAATGGCATATATAAAACTCTGAGAGAAAAGTCACCAGCCAAGAATAGTATGGTAGTGGTGGTGGTTGTGTGTCACTGAGTCAGTTCCTACTCATGGCAACCCTGCAGAGGGTTTCCGAGGCTGTAAATCTTTACAGGAGAAGAATGCTTCATCTTTCTCCCATGGATCAACTGGTATATTTGAACTGTTGACCATGCAATTAGCAGCCCAGCTTATAATCCACTATGCTACTAGAGCTTCTTAAGAATCACATACCCAGAAAAATTGTGCATCAAATATGACAGCAAAATTAGGTCATTTTCATATAAACAAAAATTAAAAGATTTCTCAAAAACAAAACCAACCTTATAAAAAAGACTAAAGGGAGTAGTTTGGACAAAAAAAATAAAAAACAGCAGCTGGCAACAGCCTGAGACTAACATATATGACAATTATCACCTAGATCTCAACCCAGATATAGAAGTATTTAAAGTAAAACAGACCTACAAAACTAAAAATAGAGAACCAGAGATACAGTTGCAACAAAAATAAAACCATAAAATAAAATGGGGGAATAATGTAGTTACAGAACTTCCAAATGGAGAAGAAATCAAGTAGATTTCATAAACAAATAAATACAAATAAATCTAAGTGTAACCCTAAAAATTAAACCTAGCCTTACTGCTACCCCTAGCCCAACACTTAAACTTAACACTAATCCTAGTCCTAATCATAACCCTGAGTCCCAAGTTCACATTGGCAGACTTATTTGCATGATGATTTGCACTGTTCTGCAAACCCTGACTTGTATTTAAAAAGGACAATCACTATCTTCCCCCTCTACCATTCTCATCTATTCAACTGCACCCCTAAGGAGCATGAGCTTGGGGGATGAAAAACAAGGGGTCTTTTGTTGGTGGGCTGTCTAAGCTTCTTTATTCATTCAAAACTCATTCATTGAGACTCTTTGAAGACTAGAGGGAGGATGGGTCTTGTTTTCCTGACTCCATCTTCTAGCACAGTTTAAAGAGATGAGGTAGCATGCAGCCTCACCCAAGGCTTCCATACTGGAAACTGAACTGGTGGAGTAAGGAAACAAGGATTGGGGTCTGAGATCTATACATTCATCCCGGGGCCCGGGGCCCTAGGAACAAGCCGAGTATTCCAAAGGCCTCACAAGCCCAGTTAGAGTGACAAATTCATGAAGCCCACCATATTTGTCAATCTGTCATACTGTGGTGGTTTGCATGTTACTATACTGCTGGAAGTTATACCACTAATATTTCAAATACTAGCAGGGTCACCTATGATGAGTAAGTTTCAGCAGAAATTCCAGACTAACAATGACACAACCACAGAGGACTAGAGTGGAGAGCGAAGCACCCAGCTGATAAGAGGAGGGCAGACAGACGCAAGAACACCCACACTTGCAGATGATACCCACTTGACCTGGCTTCAATGACTAGATGAACAGAACTCAACCAGAAGAAGAAAGAAGAGGGAAAAAGCGTCATCTTATACAATCTGATAAACTTGACCTATACCTATAAATGCAGTAGCTCAAAACCGGAAATAAATCCTTGCTGCAAGAACCATTCCTACCCCCTCCACACAAAGAGTAGACAGGGATGGGCAACTTGGACATTGGCTACCTAAAATGGGGGGATTGATACAAAGGTAAGAAGTGACTGGCTTACAAGCTTTCAAGAGGGAACCTAGATCCAAAGGGCGTGGAGGAAGGTTAGAGTCTCCAGTGAATAGTATCCAGCCTGTCCAGGAAGGGCTGATGAAATGAAATGCAGATGGGTCTCTTGTAATGCAATAGTGAATGATTGTTATCAGGATGTACTGTGAGGGTTGGATATGTAAATGTGGACATTTTATAGCAAGGAGGGTAGTGATTAACTTTTTGGTCTAGCAGCGGGAGGGCCCTGGGACCATCAATGGAGAAGAACAGAGAGCAAGACCCTACCCAGAGAAGCAGTGAGGCCCGAGATGGAGGCAGAGACGATGACGTGGAGAGATGGAGTGACTGGGGACTTGAGATCCAGAGAGGGAAAGGGGCTGTGTGCTGAGGACCATCGGGGAGGAGGGGGCAGGCTTGCAGGGTATAACCTTTGGTTGGGTGATGATGCATGGATGGGATGGTAACTATGGCAGTGAAATGATTTATGATAGAATGAATGTAAAACTAATATTCTCCCATGTAAACTATCACACAATTCACAAGAAGACATTTATAAAAGAAATTTTTTTTTAATTTCAGACTAAGACTAGTAAGAAAGGCCTGGTGATCTATGTCCAAAAATTAGCTACTGAAAATCAAATCCTATGGGTTACAATACGACATTGTCCAAGACTGCATATATTGCAAATAACACACACCTCCTACATTTATTTTCCAACATCCCCACACACACACACACACACACACACAGTGAGGCAGTTTTGTATATATACTATGCTAACTTTAAACAGCATATCTATATATATACATATAAACACAACAGCATAACCTCTCAACTAATCGTATACATGGCCCTAGAAATCACAAAGTTCTTTCCTATATGTGCTCAGAGTTCCTCTGGGCCACATCAGCCCATGGACAAAAAGGAGGTTGGATTAGCATAATAGCACATATTTCACAGGTTTTTGCTCCATCTGCAGACCACAAGTGCCCCAGCACCCCTTGATTTGTCCCACCTATTTCTGAAAGTCCCAAGGCTGGCTTTTGGGAGCCAAATCCAGAGAAGCCACTTGGGGGCAGCACCTCTCCACTGCCTCTGCCTCCCAGGTTCCATCCTTCCATCTTCACTCCCCAAGTTGCCAACCCAATTCCCTAGTGAATCAGTGTGTCCAGAAGAAAGGGGGGTGGGCCTATATAGTAGATGAGTAGATGCTGTTGGTGCCCTCCCAAATCCCTTTTCCTGAGCCACGTGCTCACCCTCCAGCTGCTGCAAGGACTGCCCTTGGCTGAGGGGTGACCCCTGGGATATTGTACTCTTCACCCTCCTCCCAACAAGTAATTGACACAAGATTGTAAAAGTCCAGCCTGCCTGTCTCAAGAAGGGACAATTCTGGTCTACTCCTGACCCAGAACTCCCTGTGGGACCAGGCTGAAGCTAGACTCCTCTGGTCCCACATCTTCCCCTGCTCTGTCTACTTGCTTCCCTGCCTTTTATGTTTCCCCTGAGAGCTCTCCCTCAATAAATCACTGGCTCAAGAATCCACAATTCAGTCTTTTCCTGTTGAGAGGAAAGCTTACCCTTCTTCCCAACTTAGTGTCCAGAACTCTGTGGCAGCCCTGTTTGGACCTCAGAGACCCATGAAGTCAGCTCTTCCTGCTCTTTGTCTCTGTGGGGCCCAGTGACAGATAGTCCATGGGACCAAATGGGGCACACATACCACCCCATCCTTCTCCACTGTACTCCTTCCCACCTCACCCCATCTCTCATTCAGGATACCACCCATCACCTTCCATATAAGGCCTTTCCCCCATGCAAATCACTGTGCAAAGCTCTCTTCCCTCTAAAGAACTTTCACCAGGATCCCCTCAATGTGTGGTGTATTTTACTTGACCTTCAAGACAATCTTGTTCAATTAGCATTATTTTAACGTTCCTATTTTATTTAAGGAGTGTAGTGGGTTACAAGTTGTGCTGCTAACTAAAAGGTCAGCAGTTTGAATCTACCAGCTGCTCCTCTGTATAAAGATGAGACTTTCTGCTCCCAAAAAGATTTAGTTTCAGAAACCCTATTCAGGGTTTCAGAACTGACTCAGTGGCACATGACCACCACCGTTTTACTAGTAAGGAATTCAGGAGTGGATTTGCCATGAAACTGATTCAGCATTTAACAACAACAATGAAGCTTAAGCTGCTGCTTCTCCTTTTTTTAAAAAAAATAATGGCAAATTATATTGGCATAAATCACAAGAATTAAAATGGGGGAAAGGCAGGCTAGAAGTTGATAGAAATCAAATAACCAAATAACCATGGAGGGTTTCCAAGGAGCAGCTGGTGGGTTGATCTGCCGACCTTGTGGTTCACAGTCCAGTGCTGAACCTACCTTTGGTTTGTTTACTTCATATTTGTTGTTAAGCGCCAAGTGCTGTCAAGTCAATTCCAACTCATAGCAACCAGGTATAGGGTTTTCAAGGCTTAGAGGGAGCAGGAAGCCTCATGTTTCTCCCACAAAATGGCTGGCGGGCTCAAATGTGGACCTTGTGGCTCACAGTCCAGTGCTTATTGTATGGAGCCACCCTGCTCCCTTACTTCACATAAGTGAGATCATATAGTGTATATGTCTTTTTGCAACTGACTGATTTTGCATAGCATGCATTCGGGTTAAGTAACAGTCCATTGTGTGTGTATATGACATTTTGTTAACCCTTGGTCTGCTGATATATATTTTGGTTGTTTCCCCTCCCAAGTCATTTCCCTTTCCTTCACTCTAAAGTCCATCCTTAAAATTCCTGCAGGCCCACGGAGGTAGTTCCTAGGCACCAGCCTGACTATCAGCTTTCAGTACTTCTAGCACATTATGTGGAAGCCTGCCAGGTCAGAGTTATATTTAAATATCAAGGTGCCATCAGTTATAGCCAGAAATAGCCCCTCTGTTTGCCTGTGTCCTCTCCCTCAGTTAAGGTGGCAGAATAATGGGGTACTTGTTCTGTATTAGTTATGGGGTACTTGTCCTGTAGCAGTTAGGTTTTGCTGACTTAAGTTATGATATTTTCAATCACCTTATATGCATGAGAAAGCCAGCCAATGAATGAAGACCAAAGAAGAAGTGATGCCTTTGAATCATGGTGTTGGTGAAGAATATTGAATATACCATAGACTGCCAGAAGAACTAAAAAATCTGTCTTGGAAGAAGTACAACTAGCATGCTCCTCAGAAGCCAAGATGGTGAAACTCTGTCTCATGTACTTTGGACGTGTAATCAGGAGGGACCAGCCCGTGGAGAAGGACATCCTGCTTAGTAGAAGATCAGCAAAAAAAGAGGAATCCCTCAGCAAATGGACTGACACAGGGACTCACAGATTGTGAGGATGGCACAGGACCTGGTACTGTTTTGTTCTGTTGTACATGGGGTCGATGTGAGTCTGAAACGACTCAACTGCACCTAACAACAACAGGTAGCAGACTGCAAGTACCAGGGAACCAATACTCCCCAGAAAAAGCCCCCCATCTAAATGATAAGAACCCCAGTTCTCTTGTAAAATCGTTTGAACTGCAAGGTCGGTGGTTCAAGCTCACCAGCTGCTCCTTGGAAACCCTATACGGGGTCGCTATGGGTTGGAATTGACTTGATGGTACTTAACAACAACAACAATCTCCTTCAGACTGGGTACCTCTGAAGTGCATGACCACTCTGATCCCTAGAGTTCCCAGCAGGAATAAGCTCCACTTGCCCCCTCGGTGCTGGCTTAATAACACAACCTTCTTTCCCTGTCTCACTCTGCTATGCCTCTACAGAAACAATGAACATTTAAATTTGAATCCTTGTCTCAAGGTCTGCTTTCAGGAAAGCCCAAACTAAGACACCAACCCAAGCCTGTTTGTGACAAAATTGGCCCACAATCAAGATGGCAGCAGAGGCCACCAGCAACAGAGCAGGTATCTGAGCCCAGGACTGGGTGAGGGACTTTCCAACACTCATTTCTTGTTGTTGCTGTTGTTATTAGGTGCTGTTGAGTTGACTCCAGCTCAGACAGACACTAGGCACAACAGAACAGACACTGCCCAGTCCTGAGCAATCTTCACAATTGCTATTATGTTGGATCCCATTGCTACTGCCTTCTGTGTCAATCCATCTCCATGGAAGACTTCCTCTTTTTTGTTGACCCTCCACTTTACTGAGCAGGATGTCCTTCTCCAGAGACTGGTCCCTCCTGACAACATGTCCAACGTGTGAGATACAAAATTTTACCATCTTGGTTTCCAAGGAGCACGCTGGTTATACCTCTTCCAATACAGATTTGCTCATTCTTCTGGGAGTCCATAGTACTTTCAATATTCTTTTCTAACACTATAATCATCCTTATTCACCATCCAACCTTCATATGTATATGAGATGACTGAAAATACCATGGTTTTTTTGCTATTTGATTTTCATCTCTATCTAGGTCCAAACCCCACAGAGTATATTGTTTCAGCATGTTGGTGGGACTTATCCTGCAGATTTAGAATAGTATTCAAAGCTCAAAACAGGTACCCACATTCTGGAATGAGCAGCCAGTGAGTCACCAACAGCTGGGCTGAGTAGGGGGGCACTCCTCAATTACTAACAGGCAGCACAGCCGGTTTCTCCACCCCTAAAGAGACATTGTGGAGTGTAGGGAAACATATAGCCCAGGATGATAGGATTTCCCTTTCACTCCCTGAAGCAAGGGAGGCAGGGGGTATAAGCAAGTCAGAGGAATAGTCAATGTGTCAGTTTGCAAATCCCTCCACACCTGGCTCAGACCTGTCTCCAAATCCTGCCCATTCAACATCTCTAATTCATCCCCACCTCTTCACCACCACCAGTTGAGTTCTCGCCATCTCCTGCCTGGGGTTGTCAGAAGCCCCTGTTCTGGCCTTTCTATCTCCTAGCTCAGCTCCTTGCCTACACCAATCCATGCTAAAATGTACCTTCCCAAAACAGGATGCAACAGAGCGCAGCCCATGGAACTATCGCTGTCTGTGGCCTGTTTTTGTATGGCCTATCTATGTATGGGAGGAGTCCAGGTGTGGCACTGTGGGCTAATGCATCAGACTGCAAAGTCATTTGAACTGCAAGGTCAGTGGTTCAAGCTCACCAGCTGCTCCTTGGAAACCCTATACAGGGTCACAATGGGTTGGAATCAACTCGATAGCACTTAACAACAACAACATCTATATATGGTGTGGTGCTATAGAATAAGCACTTGGCTGCTAACCACAAGATTGTTGGTTCAAACCTACCAGTCGCTCCTTGGAAACCCCACTTTGAGTCACTATGGCACTTAAGAACAACAACAATCTAAGTATGTGAGTTTAGAATGGGTTTCCATTTTTCTTGTTGTTATTCTTGTTAAGTGCCATCAAGTTAGTTCCGACCGGTGTTGCTGTTGCTAAATGCCATTGAGTCGGTTCCGATGCAGAGCAACCTTGTATAGAGTTTCCAAAGAGCAGCTAGTTAGCTTGAACCATCGACCTTGCAGTTCAAACCGACCTTGCAGTCCAGCGCATTAACCTGAAGCACCGCACCAGGACTCTAACTCATAGTCACCCTGTATAGGGTTTCTGAGGAGCAGCTGGTGAGTTTGAACTGCCAACTTTGCAGTTCAAACCCATCTTTCCCTCGAGTGCTTATCCTACAGTGCCACACCAGGACCCCCTTTACATTTTTGAAAGGTTGTAAAACAAAAAAGAAAGACCTGGTGATTTACTTCTAAGAAAATCAACCAATGAAAACCCTATGGATCGCAGTAGTCTGATCCACAGCCTGTCACGGGGACCATGCAGGACCAGGCAGCAGGCAGTTTCATTGCTCACTGGGTCACCGTGAATTGGGGCTAACACAATAACAGCTTACCCATAAAGTAAAACAAAGAAGACTAATCAACAGCCATAGAGGCCACAACACCTAAAATCCTCGCTATCTGGCCCTTTACAGAATAACTTGCCAACAGCTATTCTAAAGCATGAATCTCATCCTACTTAAAAATCTAAAAGTGTCCTCCCTGTCAGCCTTATCCCACGCCACTCACCCCCTACACACTGGATGGATACCTACGTTCTCTACACACAGCATCTACTCTTCTTTCCCAAATGGCCAACTACTAGGCTTCAGGTTTCATTCTAAGTACCACTCTGGATGGTCCTAGGCCTCTGGGCCTCAGCTCATGCCTTGATTCTCCCTCCTCAACTTGTGGCACTACAAGATAAGCACCGGACTACAGGTTGGTTTGAACCATAAGGTCAGCAGTTCAAATCAGCAGCTGCTCCTCTGAAACCCTATACAGGGTCGTTATGAGTCAGAACCAACTCAGCAACACTAAACAAGTCTCTAAGAGGTTCTAATATGGTGCTTAGGATAAACATTTGACCGCTAACCACAAAGTCAGTAATTCAAACCCACCAACCCTTCCTCATAAACCCTATATTGGGTCGCTATGAATCAGAACCGATTCAACAGCACTTAACAACAACGCTCTATAAAAGAAGTGCTAGTGGCTCTGTAGGATGAGCCCTGGATGGCTAACTACAAGGCTGGCAGTTCAAACCCACCAGCCGCTTCTTGGGGGAAAGATAAAACTTACTGCTGCAGTAAAAGCTTATATCCTCGGAGACTCTGTACAGGAACAGTATGAGTCAGCATCACCTCCCCAGCAATGGCATTGGTTGTCTGGTTTACTTTCTAACATACACTGTTTCAGCACATAAGTTGCTGATGTTGTCATTGTCAGATGTTCCCTGAGAATAAAATAATAATAAAAGGCAATAATAATAACTGAGGGGAAAAAAGAGGTATTTGACCTATGTCAGAACTTACAAGATGTCATCGAAATGAAACAGAACCCTAGTGTAAGTCTGGGACTACCTGTGTTCTTGTTAAGTGCCACCGGTTCCAAATCTTCCAAGGAGTAGCTGGTGGGTTTGAACAGTCAACCTTGCAGTTAGCTCGAAGTTAACAGTCCAGTGTTTATCCTACAGTGCCACACCTCCATTTAAACACTGGGTTCTATTTTCCTGGCAGGAGTCTGACTGTTCCCTGCTACTGCTCAAATGGCACCCTTGCGTTCATCTCTTCAACAAGGAGTTATCGGATCCCTGTAACGCAATGGTTAAGTGCTCAACTGCTAACTGAAAATTGGCAGTTCAAATCCATCCAGCAACTCCACAGGATTACAGCCAACACCACCACCTGGTGCTCTAGACCAGGGCACAAACCTTCACGCACACATAGACACAGGGCCAAACCCAGGCTGCTCCCTGTTTGTAAACAAAGGTACATTAAAACATAGCCATGTGGGACCCTACCCAGAGAAGCAGTGATGCCTGAAATGGAGCCAGAGATGATGACGTGGAGCGATGGAGCAGCTGGAGACTTTAGATCCAGAGAGGGAGAGCAACTGTGTGCTGAAGACCTGGGGGTTACGGGGGAAGGATTGCATGGAGGGGATTGTAACCATGGCAATGAGAAGATATACAATAGAATGAATGTAAAACTAATGTTCTCCCATGTAAACTATCACATAATTCACAATAAAACATTTAAGAAAAAAACAAACAAACAAACATAGCCATGCCCATTCATTTACATATAGCTGGGGACTGCTGGCAACAGCAGAATTGACAAGGTAGGACAGATATCCTATGACTCACAAAGTCAAAAATACTTACTAGCTCTCTACTTAAAGGTTTGCTGACCCATGCTCTAGGCCCTTGCTACTTAAAATAGAGTCCATCAGCTGTTTAGAAAGACAGACTCTCAGGCCCTGCCCCAGACCTACTGAATCAGGTCTACATCTTAATAAGGCTGATGCCCGTGCACATTAAAAATGGAAAAGTCATCCCTTTATCAGAGCACACATCGTACTTTACAGTAATTGTTGTTATTGTTGTTAAGTGTTTCTGACTCACAGTGATCTAAGTACAACAGAAGAAAGCACTGCCCAATTCTGCGCCATCCTCGCAGTCTTTCGTATCTTTGAGGCTGGTGTTGCAGTCACTGCGTCAAACCATCTGCTTGAAGATCTTCCTTTTTTTTGAGCTGTACCAAAAGTAAAATGTCCTTCTCCAGAGAAGGATACCTTCTGATAACATGTCCAAAATACATGTAATGAAATCTCAGTTCTAAGCAGCATTATGGCTGTGCGTCTTCCAAGACAGATTTGTTCATTCTTCTAGCAGTCCAAGATATATTTAATATTCAGTCACTATGAGTCAGAACCAACTGGGAGGCACTTAATAACAACAACAACAATCAACATCATAATTCAAAGGCATTGATTCTTTGCTTCTTTATTCATTGTCCCATGTATATGAGGCAATTGAAAATATAACGAGTTGGGTCAGCACACATTAGCCCTCAAAGTGACATATTCGCTTTTTACATGTTAAAAAAGATCTTTTTGCAGCAGATTTGTCCAAGGCAGTTCATCATTTGACTTCTTGACTGCTGCTTCCATGTGAATTTATTGTGACTCCAAGCAAAATGAAATCCTTGCCAACTTCAATATTTTCTTATTTATCATGTTGTTGTTTATTGATCCAGGTGTGAAGATTATTGCTTTCTTTATGTTGAGGTTGTAGTCCATACTAAAGGCTGTAGTCTTTGATCTTCATTAATAAATGCTTCAAGTTCTCATCACTTTCAGCAAGCAAGGTTGTGCCATCTGCATATTGCAGGTTGTTAACGAGCCTTCCTCCAATCCTGATGCCACACATTCTTCTTCATATAGTACAACTTCTTGGATTACTTGCTAGGCAAATAAAGTATGAATAAGTATGATGACCGGATACAACCCTAATGTACATCTTTCCTGATTTTAAACCATGAAATAGTCTCTTGTTCTGTTCTAAGAACTGCTTCTTCATCTATGTATATGTTCTAGATGTACACAATAAGTGTTCTGGAATTCCCATTCTTCTTAATGTAATCCGTAATTTGTTATGATCCACACAGTTTAATGCCTTTGCATAGTCAATAAAACACAGGTAAATATCTTTCTGACATTCTCTGATTTCAAGATCCATCTGATGTCAACAATGATATCCCTCATTTCACATCCTCTTGTGAATCAGGCTTGAATTTCTGGCAATTCTCTGTTGATTGATGTGCTGCTACAATTGGTTTTTTTTTTAAATATCTTCAGAAAAGTTTTACTTGCATGTGATATTAATGATATTGCTCGATAATCTCTGTATTACATAGGGTCACCTTTCTTTGAACTGACCAGATAGCTGTCTTCTAAATTTCCTGGCATTAATCAGTGAGTACCTCCAGTGCTGCGTTCTATTTGTTAAAACATCTCAGTTGGTATTCTGTCAGTCCCTGGAGATTCATTTTTTGCCAATGCCTTCAGTGCAACTTGGACTTCTTTCTTCAACAAGATTCCTGGCATCATAACCTATATAATTATCCAATTCAAAATGGCCAATGCCAGTCCATTTCTGCTCACTAATGGCTAGGATATCAAACTTTATGTGTTTAATTTCATCTTTGATGACTTTAATTTTTCCTACACCCATACTTTGTATATTCCATGCTCTGATTATTAATGGATGTTTGTCTTTTCTCCTAGAGAAAAGGAATTATTACAGGTTGGTCTCAACTGGATTCCCAACACTTGATCATGAGCTAGTTCAGAGAAGATGAATACAATACTGACAAATGAGTCAGTTGAAGGGAAACATAGAAAATGAAGAGGGAGAGAATTTCAAAACAGAGTAATTACCATGTTTTACCTATCAGATAGGCAAAAGTGAGAAAGTGTGTTAATGTGTGGAACAGGAAGAGTAAAGGAAGTAGGCCTTGTCTCCCATTGTGAGCACGAACTCTGTGGGAGGTGTCTTAGTTATCTAGTGCTGCTATAATAGACATACCACAAATAAGTGGCTTTAACAAACAGAAATACATATTTTCTCACAGTTTAGGAGATTAGACGTCCAAATTCAGGGAGCCAGCTCTAAGGAAAGGCTTTCTTTCTCTGTTGGCTCTAAATGAAGGTCTTCTTCTAAGCTTCTGGTCCTGGACAGTCTTCATTCATGTGGCTTGACATTTCTCACTTCCCCCGTCTCTGCTCTGCTCACTTGTTTAATCTCTTTTATATTTCAAAAGAGATTAACTTAAGGTACACCCTACACTAATTCTACCTCATTAATATAACGAAGACAATCCATTCCCCACTGGCATGGCATAGAAATTAAAATTTACAGCACCTATTTTGAGGGAGTATAATTCAATTCCTAACAGGAGGTCAATTAGGCAATATTCATTAAAAGTATAAAAGCATGTACTGTTTGGCCCTGTCTGCTCCCATCAACACCACTTATGGGTCTTTATCTTTGGGATATACACACACTTGGGTGAAGTGATAGGATACTACAGTATTCACTGCACCACTGTCTGGAAATTGGAAGAGATCATATGCAACCAAGTACTCATCAACAAGAGATTTGTTCTGTTAGTTGTGGTATATAACAAAAATGTGCAAATTCAAAAAAGGAAAACCTTGTTAAATGTAAAAAAGCAAGATGACAAACAGTACATATTAGGCAATACCCAAAATGGGGCAGGCAGAGAGAAGGGAATAGATAGATAGACAGACAGACAGATAGATTTAGATATCCAACCAGCCCACTGCTATTGAATCAATTCTGGCTCATACTGATCATACAGAACAGCGTAAAACTGTTCCCTAGGGTATCCAAAGTTGTAGATCTTTATGGGAACAGACAGCCTCATCTTTCTTTCTCAGAGTGGCTGGTGGATTTGGACTGCTGACCTTGCAGTTAGCAGGCCAATAGTTAAGCCACTACTCCATATAAAATATATCTACAGGATGTACTTTGTAGACAAAGTAAAGTATTATAAAGGAATGTGCAAAGATTTGGAGTTACAAAATCAAAAGGGAAAAACACTCGCAGCATTTCTCAAACTGAAAGAACAGAAGAAAAAAAATCAAACCTCAACTCGCAATATTGAAGGATTCTATGGGCAAAATACTGAATTTTGAAACATAATGAACAGCACCAGAATATTCTCAGATATAGTGCCCAAAGATGAGCCTTTCAGGTTGGAAGGCACTCAAAATACAACTGGGGAAGAGCTGTCTCTTCCAAGTAGAGTTGACCATGATGACGTAAATGGAGCAAAGCTCTCATGTCCTTCATTTGCTGACAGGGCACAACTCAAAATGAGAAGAAACAGCTGTAAACATCCACTAATAATCAGAACATAGAATGTACAAAGGATGAATCTAGGAAAATTGGAAGTTGTCAAAAACTAAAGGAAATGTGTAAACTTCAATATCCTAGGCATTAGGGAGCTGAAATGAACTGCTATTGGCCATTTTGCATCTGATAATCACATGGTTTACTATGCCAGTAATGACAAATTGAAAAGGAATGGCATCGCATTCATAATGAAAAAGAACATTTCAAGATCTATCTTCAGGTACAATACTGTCTGTGATAGGATAATATCCATATACCTACAAGGAAGACCAGTTACTACAACTATTATTCAAATTTATGCAACAACTAC
>NW_006409073.1:162240-176244 GCF_000296735.1 Chrysochloris asiatica
CTCTGCTGCCCAATACCTCTTTAAAGTGTTCAAGAGCAAAGATGTCAGTTTGAAGGCCTGACTCAAGCCATGGTCTTCTCATAGCCTAATATGGATGTGAAAGTTGGACAATTAATAAAGAAGACCATAGAATAATTTATGCATTTGGGTTATTATATACGAGGAGAATATAAAAGTACCATGGACTGCCAGAAGAAAAAACAAATCTGTGTTGGAAGTACATCCAGAATGCTCCTTAGAAGCCAGGATGGCCAGACTTAGTCTCTCATACTTTGGACATGTTATCAGGAGGGACCAGTCCCTGGAGAAAGACATCATGCTTGGTAAAGCGGAGGAACAGCGAAGGAGAGGAAGACCTCCAGCAAGATGGATTGGCACAGTGGCAGCAGCAACGGGCTCAAGAGGAGCAATGATTGTGAGGTTGGCACAAGATCAGGCAATATTTTGTTCTATTGTGCATATGGTTGTTACAAGTCAGTACCAACTCAAGGACACCAAACAACAACAACAAATAGGCAAATTATTGAATGATGCAGAAAGCATCAAAATAAAATGGAAGGCATACACTAAGTACCAAAAAGAAATGGTCAATATTCAACTATTTCAAGAAGTAGTCTATGATCAAGAACCATTAGTACTGAAAGAAGATGTCCAAGCTGCACTGAAGACACTGGCAAAAAAAGAAGGCTCCAGGAATTGAAGGAATACACACTGAAATCTTTCAACAAACTGAGGCTGTACTGGAGGGACTCACTCATCTCTATATCAAGAAATTTGAAAGACAGTTATCTGGTCTAACAATTGGAAGACATCCATATTTGTCACCATTCCTGAGAGAGGTGACCCAATAGAATGCAGAAATCATTGAACAATATCACATACAAGTAAAATTTTGCTGAAGATAATTCAAAAATGTCTGCAATGGAGCATCAACTGAAAACTGCCAGAAATTCAAGCATATTCAAAAGAGGACAAGGAACTAGGGATGTAATTGCTGATGTCAGGTGGCTCTTGTCTGAAAGCAGAGACTATTAGAGCTTTTTACTTGTGCTCTATTGACTATGCAAAGGTTTTCAACTGTGTGGATCATGACAAACTATGCATAATATTGTGAAGAATGGGTATTTCAAAACACTTAATTGTGCTCATGAGGAACCTGTACATAGACCAAGAGGCAATTGTTAGAGCAAAACAAGGGGATACTGAATGGTTAAAATCAGGAAAGGTGTGTGCCAGGGTTGTATTATTTCACCATACTTATTCAATCTTTATGCTGAGCAAATAATCTGAGATGCTGGATTATATGAAGAAGAACATGGCATCAGGAATGGTAGAAGACTCATTAATAACCTGTGATATACAAATGATAACAATCTTGCTTGCTAAAAGTGAAGAGGAGTTAAAATATTTCAGATGAAGATCAAAGAGCACAGCCCTCAGTATGGCTTGCACCTCAATGCAAAGTAAACAAAAACCCTCTCAACTGGACCAATAAATGACATCATGATAAATGGAGAAAGGATTGAAGACTTCATTTTGCTTGGATCTACAATCAACACTCATGGAAGCAGTAGCCAAGAAAACAAATGGTGTATTGCATTAGGCATATCTGTCGCACAAGACCTTTTTAAAGTGTTCAAGAGCAAAGATACCAGTTTGAGAAGGACTAAAGTGTGGCTGACCCAAGCCATAGTATTTTCAATAGCCTCATATGCATGTGAAAGTTGGACAATGAATAAGGAAGACCTTAGAAGAATCAATGCATTTGAGTTGTGGTGTTGAAGTACAGCTGGTTTGCTCCTTAAAAGTCAGGATGGTGAGATTTCATCCATTTCATACTTTGGACATATTATTAGGAAGGACCAGTCTCTCTGGAGAAGGACATCATACTTGGTAAAGTGAAGGGTCAGTGAAAAAGAGGAAGACCCCCCAACAAGATGGATTGGTACAATGGCAGCAGCAATAGCTCAAGCATAACAACAATTGTGAGGATGGTACATGACCCAGCAGTGTTTCTTTCTGTTGTGTATAGTGTCGTTATGGGTTGGAAGTGGCTCAATAGTACCTAACAACATCAACAACAATGAGGATGTGCACAAAGCCCCAAAACAGGTTGGCTGTGGCATAGTGGTTAATTGTGAGGCTGATAACTTTGAGGTCAGTGGTTCAAACCAATCAGTCATCCTGAGGGAAAAAGATGAGGCTCCCAGCTCCTGTCAAGATTTGCAAGTCTTGGAACCCCTAAAGAGCAGTTCTATTCTGCCCTATATGTATGTAATTGGTTGGATGGCAGTGGAGTAATCTGGTTGTTGTTGTGACTCATAGTGACCCTGTATATGTGTTCTGAGGAGCAGTTGGTGGATTTGAACTGCTGATCTTATGGTTTGAAGTCTTAGTGCTGATTCTACAGCACCAGGAGTCTGAGTCTCCTGGTAGCATGCTAGAAATGCAGAATTTCAGGCCCCACTCCAAACCTACAGAGTGAGAATCTATGTTTTAAGGAAAGAATTGGAATGCAAATACAATTTGAGGCTGGCTGGACCAGGCAACTCACTTTCAGCAGCACCACCTGGTTTCCATGGACTAATAAAACAGCTGCTTTTCCCCCCTAACTGGGGCTCCCTCCTGGTGAGACACCAGAACCCAGGCTGTTCCCATTAAGGGGGAGGTTTCCACAGCTCCTCCCAGGCGCTGGCTGGCTCAGAGCCCAGTGCCCTGGCGGGTCCCCAGCTGAGGAGACAGCTCACTTCCTCCTCCTGAAGCTGCTGGGACAGCTCAGAAGGAAACATTTGAAACTTCCCTACTCCCCAGATGTGGGCACTTTCCAATATGAATAAAGATGCATTTTTCTGACCCAGGCTTATTCAAAATTGGTATTTGTTTATCCAATCATTGGAGCTTCTGGAACACCAGTTAGGTACCCTGACTTGCCATGGAAGTGAAGGCAGGGGAAGGTTAGCATTGGGAGGCCCTATAGGACAAGAAGGGAGGGGCCTAACTGTTGGTGCTGCATCCTTGATTTGCCTGGAAAAGCTCCAGGCCACTTCTGGAGAAAGCATCTGGACTTTTCAGAGCAGCAGGGAAGAGGAGGGTGGAGGAGGGGGCAGCCTTGCTGACGTTGGTTCAGACCACCCAGGAGTTCACTTAGAGGACAAAGCTGGGCGACTAACTTCTCCCACCACATTCCTGGCCCCATTTCCAACTCTCTGATCTCAACATTGGAGCGAACACAGAACCAGTGCTCCATACCAGTGCCACCCTCAGCCATCTCCACTCCAGCTGGAGGGACTCTCCACAGCCCAAGTCCTCCCACCATCTTTCTGGATCCTTCTACTCTTCCCACTTCCAAACTACAGCCCCTCCCACAAACACAATCCCTAGTCTTCCTCTTCTGCCTTCAAACTCCAGGCCTACATCCCTGATCTGTGTGACTGATGGCTAATGGCTCTTAAATTAAAGACAAAGCAAAACCAACCATAAAATCACTAATCAGTGTACAATCTGAAAAAGTTTACAAAATGCTTCCACCTTTTGTGCCCCAGTCCTACAAGGCCTGGATTCTTACCCCCAGTCTACAAAAGGGGAACCCCAATTCTAAGAAATTTAAACTTAACAAGCTCTCCCAGCTGGTAAATAGAAGTGGCCTCAGGGTTCAAACACATAATTGAGTCTCCTGCTCCCCAGACCCCAAGGTCCTTCCCGTGCAAAAGTCCAAATTTAGCAGATCTTTCCCCCTTCCAAACCTCCCCATAGCTTCCTTCTGATGTCACCAGTTTTGTGAATGATTGTGTCCCTCATCTGGCCCAGCCAGGGCTCTCCTCAGACTTCTTTCTTTCCCATGTCTTCTAACACTCACACCCCAGTTCTCCCCTAACTTAGAGTCTGGACACCAGCCTCTCTGGAGGCTAAAAGTTCAAATCAGGTTCTCGGGCATGGGCATGTTGATTCCTTCTTTGTTGGTAGCCCCAGGTGTTTCTTGGTTCTTGGCAATCTTCCCATGGATTCTGTCTGCATCAGTATATGAGTGTGTCTTTGTGTTTATGTAGTCTTCTTCTAACTCAGAAGTGGTTAGATTTAAGAATCATCTTTCACTGGTTTGACCTCAGCTGATTTACTGATCGCTGTTGCTGTTGTATGCCTTTGAGTTGGTTCCCATTTATCAGATTTCGGAGAGCAGCTAGCTGGTGGATTGCATTATGGCAATTGTTGTTGTTGTTATTAAGTGCCATTGAGCCGATTCCAACTCATAGTGCCCTGTGTAGGGTTTCCGAGGTGCAGCTGGTGAGCTTGAACCGCCGACCTTGCCGTTCAAATGGCTTTGCAGTCTGGCACATTAACCCACAGTACCAGGACTCCTAGATCAGATTACATCCACATATAGAGAGGTTAGAATTCCAATACATAGTGTGGGTGACACAATTCAATCCGTAACACTTACTATCTCAAATTCACAAACTGTCCTCAAATCCTCTATTATAGATTAATTGCAGAATTGGCCACAATTATACCCTCTCTGTAACCACAGCCTTTCCAGCATATCTCTGTTACCCACAAAGCTCTGGTCTGATGCCCTGGAGCAATTGAATACAATTAACAAACACTCCAGATAAATGAGGACTTCTGGTGTAGCTGCAGGTTAATGCACTGGAAAGCAAGGTGGGTTTGAACTTCAAGGTTGGCAGTTCAAGCTCTTCAGCTGCTCCTTGGAAACCCTATTCTCGTTGTCATGACTATGAGTCAGCACTGACTCAACAGTGCTTATCAACAAGCAGAAAACAAAGAAAGAAGAGCCTTTATTATTATTAGGGAGTAAACTACAGCAGGAACACTCCCAGTAAAAAGGCATGTTTGGTGTTCAAATGACACTTTGATATATCCTGTTTTTATACTGCTTCCTGGTAAGATTAGTCACATGCTACATGCATGTTGTTGTTGTCAGGTGCCATTGAGTTGGAACCTACTCATAGCAACCCCATGCACAGCAGAACGAAACAATGTCCGATCTGGGCCAGCCTCACTACCGCTACCACGCTTGACGCCATCAATGATGCCACTTGGCCGATCCATCTCATTGAGGGTCTCCCTCTTTTTCTCTGACCCTCCACCTTACCCAGCATGACATCCTTCTCCAGCGACTGTTCCCTCCTAACAATATGTCCAAAGTATGAGAGACGAAGCTTAGCCATCCTGGCCTCTGAGGAGCACTCTGGCTTCACTTCTTCCAAAACAGATCTATTGGTTCTTTTGGCAGCCCATGGCACTTTTAGTATTCTCCTCCAACACCATAACTCAAAGGCATCAATTCTTCTAAGGTCTTTCTTATTCACTGTCAATTCTAACATTTACACTAAGCTACAAGGTGGTCACTATGCCCCAGTAAGCATCACAAGGAGGGCATGGTGAACTATCCTGGTGCTTGTTTGTCCAGATGGTCACTCCTTATCAGAACAGGGACTGGGCTCCAGGCAGAGCCAGCAATTATTAGCATTCCAACTTAAAGTAGTCAAAACACACATTTAAGAAACAAGGCTAAGTTGGTGTGTGTGTGTGGGTGTGGGTATATGAAAAATACTTTCAGGCAAAGCTTGATTATATTACTCTTAGCTTAGCAAAATAGTTATGCTTTCAAAATGACTGCATTTATGCTCTTAACTTTGAAGCTCCTTCATCCAAGAGGCGCAGTCTGTTTTTTTCTGCCTCTTGAGTCTAGTTTGGTCCCATGAATTGCCATGGCCAATAGGATGTGGAGAAAATAACAATGCGCTAATTCTGAATCTCCACCATAAAATATATCATTTTCACTTCTTCTGGAACTTTGTCCAGCAACCATTCGAATAAGCCCAGAGATTCCCGGTGTGGCCCTGTAGGATCTGCCCTGGACTACGAACCACAAGGCTGTCAGAGCAAACCCATCAGCTGCTCCTTGGAAACCCTATACAGGATTGCTATGACTCGGAACCAACTCAATGGCACTTAGCAACAACAAGTTCTGGTGTGGTACTGTGGGGTAAGATAAGAACTGAACTGCTAACCTCTCAGCCGCCCCTTGGACACTCTATATAAGGTCACTGTGAGTTGGAAATGACTTGACAGCATTTAACAACAACAACAGCAAGACTTCTAGACGATAAAAAAAAAAAAAAAAACATGTGGCTTAGGAACTCCCAGTATCCCATTCAAGAGTCAAACAAGTATCAACCATAATGAGACCATCCTGAATCATCTAGCCCCAAGCCAACCCATTAGCTGACTGCAGACACGTGAGGAAAGCTTCATAATCAACGAAACCATTACAGACCCGTAGATTAATGACAAATATTAAATGGGGTGGTTTTAGGCCAATAAGTTGTGGTGTGGCATGTTACATAGCAAAAGCTAGCAGGTACACCATTTGCCCTCTGCTCTCAGATTCTCAGGGACTTCCCAAGCCAAACTCCTCATTTCAGGTATTCAAAGCCTTCCTTATAAGTTTGGCTCAGCTATATTTATTCCAACTTTTCCAAAGCCTGGTCTCCAAAGTCCCTGGTGTTTTTTGTTCTTCCCAGCCTCATAGACTTTGTTTATACCATCTTGCCTCTCATTCTTATCTTTGTCCCTTCATCCCACCCTCTCAAAATATCACTGCATCCTCCTCTTTTAATTCCCAACTCTTTCAATTCCTTCTTTCAATTCCCACCTCTGGATCTATCTCACTCTGAATTCTTCCATAATAGTGCTTCTTGTGGTTCCAAATCTTTTGAAAATTTTTGGACCCAAACTTTGCACTAATTTGCTGTGTTGGCCAAAGCAGCACTTAATATCTTTATCCTGCTACATTATAGACCAGGAAGGCCAAATAATTGGACTTCATATCTCTACACAAGTGAGCCAGTACAATATGCCTGGAGTCCATCTGGAATCTGCTAGAAAGACTGCTATGATTGATTAGTCATGTCTGCCATTCTTTCAAGAAAAGAAGTACCAGCATGCATAGGTCAGTCTGTTGTTGTGTGCCATCAAGTTGTTTCTGACTCATAGCGACCCTGTGTAGGGTTTCTGAGAGCAACTGGTGGGTTTGAACTGTTCGCCTTGTGATTAGTAGTCCAGTGCTTATGCTATAGCACCACATCAGGGCTCTAGATCAATCCAGACCAGGGATTCTTGAACTTTTTGTCTGGACAAAATACTATGGATACCTTCTCAGAATACTATTTTAAATGCTTAAGTAAAATACATGGGCTTACAAAGGGAACCAATTATAATGGCAAAATGGGAAAGATGGAAAATATCCCACTTTGGGGACGATGTATGGACAGCAGTCCTTTCCACTTCTGTATCTGGAAGCTTAAATTAGTTCAAACTATTTTAGGTAGGTGAACCTTATCTATTAAAATTCTTAAGGTGCATCTTATTAAAGCCAGCACTTCTAGCTGTATGCCCACGAGGCATAAACAATAGAGTTCACAGTGGCATTGTTTTAAACACTGAAAAACTCTGCAGCCAATTAAGCCAGCCGTCCTCCTTCCCAGTGGGGGCTGGTGTGCAATGACTGCAAACAGCAGCCTCCTCAGTATGTAGGCAGTTGGTTGGCAAGTACAGTTTGCCCTATGGGAGCCTGGAAATAGTCCTTTCCTGCCCTTTCATGTCTCTGACCTCGCTAATCACTGTTGTGCCTAATCTAAGCTCCAGATGGGAATGCAAGGCCTTCAGAAAGCCCCAGGGTACTGTGGCTAGGGTTCACACCGGCCAAGTCATGTACATCTCCATCAAACTTCAAAACCAGGAGCATGGAATTGAGGCCCTTTGCAGAGCCAAGTTCTCTGGTGCCAGAAGATCTACATCAGCAAGAAGTGGGGGCTTTACCAAGTTGAATACTGAAGAGTTTGAAGACTTGGTGACTGATAGCACCTCATCCCAGATGGTTGTGAAGACAAATATACCCCTAGTTGTGTCCCCTTGGGTAAGTGGTGGGTCCTGCATTCGTGAAGGCCTTGGTAGTGCTGCTCCGCCTAACCTGTGCCCACCAAAACATTGAACTTCCAATCTACAACAACAACAACAACAAAATCCTGAAGAACTGCAAAAACCTAAAAGCTCATGATAGGAGAATGACTAAATAGGCCAACATATACCCATTGTTGTTGTTAAGTGCTGTTGAGTTGGTTTCAATTCATAGTGAGGAATGGCTGGTGGGTTTAAACTGTCAACCTTATAGTTAGCATTCCAGTGCTTATCCTACAGCTCCATACCAGAACCCCTAAAATGTATCCATAGTATTGAATATTTGTTGTTATTAAATGTCATTGAGTGGTTGCAACTCATGGGGACCCTGTATAGAGTTTCCCAGGAGTGGCTGGTGGGTTTGAACTGCCAACCTTGTGATCAGCAGTCCAGTGTTCATCCTTCAGCACCAGACAATATTAAGCCACAATAAAAAGATACAGGAACTGTTCTCCCATGTAAACTATCACATAATTCACAATAAAACAGTTACAAAAAAAAAAGATACAGGAAGTAGGGAGGCAAGTCTATTTGTACTGATATAGAAAGACCTCCAAGGCAAGATGTTAAGGGCAAAATGTAAATTTCAGGAATAGCCTCTCCTTATCTGCCATCCTCTTCTCCCCCTGGGTAGCAAACACTTGCATCTCACAGAGTTTGTACTTAAAGAAGAACTTCCTGAATCACATATTGAGATGTGGGGAGAGATAGGGCATAGGGACAGCTACTGTTAGTTGTAATTGAGTTGATTTCAACTCATGATAACCTCATATACTACAGATAGAATTGCCCCAATAGAATTAATTGTCTGTAATCTTTACATAAGTAAATCACCAGGACTTTTCTTCTACAATACCAATACAGCTAGGTGGGTTTGAACCTTTAGGTTAGCAGTCAAACTCCAACTATTTGTGCCACCTAGTGAAATTGGGGCAGTTATATTGCTGCTAAGTGCCATTAGGTCATAGTGACCCTATATAGGGTTTCTGAGGAGTGACTGGTGGATTTGAACCAACAACCTTGAGGTTAGCAATCCAGTGCTTATCCTACAGTGCCAACACCAGGACTCTGGGGCAGTTGTAATGGGACTATAATAACCAAGGAAGTCAGGAAACTCCTCTAGCAGCTTTCAAAACCCAGTGTGATATTTCAGAGACCTAACCTGACCTGGGCCAAGTTGATTCCCAGGGTAGAAGGATGGACCTGTTGGTTCTTGGAGCATCCTAGCACAGGTCAGACATCTCAGCTTCATACCGGACAAGTGGAAAACATGGACAAGGATGCTGCACCCACGTCAATTCAGGAATACTCTTCAGCCTTGCTTATTAAGGAATACGTCTCCTTCCTTCACTGTTAAGGAAAAAAAAATATAAAAATAAGCAGACTTTGGCTGAAGATGGATACGAAAACAAAAGGGTTGGGGTGCAGGGGGCTCTCCCTCAAAGCCCATCTGATCAGCACCAGAGGGGTAGTGATGGTGGCCCTCCTTGGGGACAGCCCTTTGGGGACGTGTGGAAAGTGCCATTCTGTGCTTCACTTGAGTGGCATCACCACAGGCAGCCCGTTGTCCTTCCGTCCCCTCCTACCTTCCAGACTCAGTGTAATTTCACCATTTCCCAAAGCCGGTTCCAATCCGAACCTGCACTGGGCTCACATAGACTTTAAATTATAGAATTTGCACTCAGATTATCTAAATCCGAGAGGACAGAGAAAGTCCAAAGGGCACAATTAACAATCTCTTAAAGAATCCAACACTCCAAATAGCCAGAAGATCCCAGACTTGATTCTCCTTGTCTGTGTGCTTCCGGCCTCTCTGTATCTCCTATACCTTGTAACTTGCCCCATGCTGTCTGGGCCCTGGAGATAAGTATAAACCAAACCAAGTCCCTGCCCTTGTAGAGCTGGCAGGATGATGGGGAGACAGACAGCAAACATGTAAACCAGTAAATAAACTGTGTCGGATGGTGGCAGTGGTGTAGAGAAGTAAAAATAGAGCTGGAAAAGGCTATCAGCCTGATGCAACGTGAATGAGTCATGTGGGTATGGAGAGAAGAGCATTTCATTGGGGAAACAACCAATGCAATAGCCCCAGAGGCAGCAGTCTCCTTAGCATATTAAAGGAGCAGGCACCAGGAGACCTAGCAAAGGAAGCAGCAAGAGATCATGTAAGGCTTTGTAGACTTTGTAAGAACTGTGGCTGTTTCCGTTGAGTAGGGTGGGAGTCAGTGGACAGTTTCAAGCACAGGAAGGACATGTCCTCTAAAGGGTTACTGTGACTGCTAAGTTGAGAATAATTCATTGCAGGGGGAAGGCAAGGGTGAAAGTCAAGTAAGGGGGTTCTATAGTGATCCAGATGACAGGGGATGGGGATCCAGACCGAGCTGGTGACAGTAGAAACGGTGAGTGGTGCTTACAAGGTATTTGCTTGCCTTTAAGAATGGACAAGAAAGGGAGGTATCAAGGATGGCTCCAAGGTTTATATCCTGAGCTGGGGGAGACACAGAGAGAGCAGGTTTAGATCTGGAGTTCAGTTTTGAATATATATTGTGATTGGCTTCAGAGGAAACACAACTCAGATGTCTTGCTAGCTGAAATCTGTGGCTAACTTGAAGGGGAAATTTTCCAGCGAGACAGGAAAGCAAATAAAACCCCTGGTTAAAAAAAAAAAAAAAAAAAAGCATGCTTGACTACAAAAAGATTTGTACACGAATGCTCACTGCTTCATTCGTGAGATCCCCAAACTAGAGACCGCCCAAGCATCTACATACAAGAGAAGGGGTAAACAAATGATGGCACATCCTCATGATTGAATACAGAAAACAGAGCAAGCAACAAGGATGCACCTCAAGAGCACTATGTCAAGTGAAAACAGCCTTGCACAAAAAGAGTATGAACCATATGACTGTTTATATGAAGTTGATGAACAGACAAAGCTAAGCTAAGATCAGAACAGTTGTTTCCTCTGGGAATAGAGAGGGGTTAAGGAGGAGAAGCATGAAGGATCTTTCAGGAATGCTGGAAATGCTCTAGATTTTTAGTTAAGTAAATGGACTCCTGCTGTGGCACTGTAGGATCAGCACTGAACTTTGAACCATAAGGTTGGCAGTTCAAACCCACCAGCCTCTCCTCGGAAACTCTATTTAGGGTCACTATGAGTCGGAACCGACTCAACGGCCCTTAACAACAACAACAGTAATAATGGTTAAACAGGTTATTTTAGTTTATTGGAGCTGCTATAACAGAAATATCACGGTGAATGACTTTAAAGAACAGAAATTTATTTTCTCACATTTCTGAGAGGCTAAATATTCATATAAAGTATCCCTACTATATAGATTCTTTCTGTCATTAGCCCTGGGCATTTCTGGCTTCTTATCATTCCTTGACTTATAGATGATCCTCACATGACATCTATTTCCCCTCCACCCTGCCCCCATATGAGTGTATCTCTGTATCTAAAGTGTTCTCTTTATAACTCAGAAGTGATTAGAGTTAGACCCCATCCTATTCAAGTATGATTTAATTAACATAATAAAAAAGTCCTATTTCTAGTCAGGATTACATCCTCAGATATAGAAGTTAGGATTCTAACACACGTTTTTGTTGCTGTTGTTGTTAATGCCTTTGAATCAGTTCTGACTCCTAGTGACCCTGTATAGGGCTTCCAAGGAGCAGCTGATAAGTTTGAACTGCCAACCTTGTGGTTAGCAGTTCACTGCTTATCCTAAAGTGCCACACCAGGATTCCAATATACAGTTTAGGGACCCAATTTAATCTATAACAAAGGTATATATTTTTTTTAATTTTAAGTTTCTGTGGAGTCAGTTCCAACTCATGGCAACTCCATGTTTGTCAGAGTAGAACTGTGATCCATTGGGTTTCAATGCTGGTTTTCAGAAATGGATCATCAGAATCCTCTTCTGAGGTAGGAGGTGGTCTCAAACCTCCAACATTTCAGTTGAAAACAGAGTATCTAAACCATTTACATCACCCAGGGATATACAAGCGTATATACGTACAGGTTTAAAATCATTCATGGAGGTGAATCATAAGATTTATGCATTTTGTTGTATGCCCATTAAACATCAAAAAAATTTTTTTGTGAAGTAGTACAACAAAAAGAATATGACAATAGAGTTTGTCTTTATTTGGAACACCCAAGCTCCTCCTGACAGATCCTAAAAGGATGGAGTAGTGTCAGGGGCACTTGGCACTTTTTGTCCCTTTTTCTCTTCCACCCCCGGAAACCCTTTCCTATGTTTAAAAACAAGGGTGCAGGCCTAGAACCGAGATCACCCTCTTGCTGGAGCTATGGGTCTAAGGTAAGGAGACAGAAGACACAGACATGGCTAGAGACAGTGATACCGAAAGCAGCAACAGCATCTAACCATGTTCCTCCTGTGCTGAGACCTTCTGATCAATCCCATAAACCACCCTGTAAACGTCTAATAAATCCCTCTTCTGTTTAAGCCACTCAGAATCATTTCCTGTGGTTTGTGACCAGATGGCCTGGTAGGTCAAAGCTGTGCGGAGAGAGCTCAGAGCTGAGTGCCAGAAAGATCTGGGTGGTGTCCTAAGTCACTCTGGTTCATCAGTCCAACCATGCCAGGAATCAAACAAGCAGAAGAAGACCACCAGATGATCAGTGCAGTTCAGGAGAGAGAGCCACTAGGCAGGGAGGGTCCCAGGAAGGGCAGGGCAAGCTGTGAGGGCAGCTCCAGGGCAAGCTAACCAAACCAGGGATACTTGTTTCCACTCTGCAGGTGGAGACTACAACTCAGCAGTCTTGCTGGATGTAGGGGCAGGGCAGGGTAGTTTATGGGATTGACTGGAACCCACAGAACTAGATTCCAGCAACGTAGACTAAGCATTAGGCAGGAGTCACTTTCAAAGAATGAGAGCCCCAGGTCTACCTGAGAACAAAGCACAGCCTGAATCTCAGAAAGTCCTCAAGTGAACCTAAACCTGAATCCAAGATAAGAAATACACCTCAGAGTGCCCACAAGCATGCAATGCAAACGTACATACACACACACACATATATACATATACACTATTGTTGTTGCCCTATACAGGGTCGCTATGAGTCAGAACCAACTCAACAAAACACAACAACTGTTGTCAAGTCAGTTCCAACTCATAGTGACCCTATATAAGGTTTTTTGTTTTGTTTTGTTTTGTTTTCCCTATATAAGGTTTTTAAGACTAAATCTTTAAGGGAACAGAAAGCCTCATCTTTCTCCCATGGGGTGGCTGGTGAGCTCAAATTGCTGACCTTGTGATTCACAGTCCAGGGCTTATCCTCTAGAGGCACTGCGCTCCCATACACACAGTAGTTGTTAAGTGCCCTCGACTCAGTTCCGACTCATAGCAACCATGTATAGGGTTTCCGAGGAGCATCTGGTGAGCTTGAACTGCCAACCTTGAGATAAAACCAACTTTGTAGTCCATTAACCCGCAGCACCACACCAGAAACCCACACATACACTGGTTGAAGGTGGTTATGTGCCATGGAGTTGGCTCCAACTCGTAGCAACCCTATATAGGGTTTCTGAGGCTGTAAATCTTTACAGGAGCAAAAAGCCTCATCTTTCTCCCACAGAACAGCTGATAATTTCTAACTGCTGACCCTGAGGTTAGCAGCCCAACTTGTAACCACTAAGCTACCACATACACTTGTTGTTAGGTGCCATCGAGTTGGTACTGACCCATAGCAACCTTATGCACAGCAGAACATACACTAGCCTTCTCAAAAAGGAAAGCAGCAAGAAGCTACGACAGTGGGCTCCTGGTGTGGTGCTGTATGAACCTCAGTAACCTTGTATAGGGTCACTATGAGTGGAAATCGACTGGATGGTATTTCACAACAGGGAAGGCCAACAGACAAGGGAGAAGGCCCTGTGGAAGAATGGACAAGACTGAATGCTCAATGCGTGTGAGGGAAGGAATTCCGAACTCTCTTTTTTTTTTTTTTTAACTTTTTATAAAGTGATCATGAGAGCAGATCATCAGTTTTACATTCAA
>NW_006409073.1:180400-190429 GCF_000296735.1 Chrysochloris asiatica
CCTCATTGTTGTTGTGATTTGCATCTCTCTAATGGCTAGTGATCGTGAACATTTCTTCGTATATTTGTTGGCTGCCCGGATCTCCTCCTTGATGAAATGTCTATTCATGTCCTTTGCCCATTTTTTAATTGGGTTGTCTTTTTCTTGTAGAGGTGTTGTAGTTTCTTATATATTTTAGAAATTAGTCTCTTGTCTGATGCATCGTTGCAAAAGATTTTTTCCTGTTCTGTGGGCTCCCTTTTTACTCTTTCGGTGAAGTATTTTGATGCACATAGGTTTTTAATTTTTAGTATGTTCCAATCATCTATTTTGCCTACTTTTGTTTGTGTAATTTTCAAAATGATTGGTAGTCTGTGTGTGCCCTGTATTAAAGCCCTCACATTTGTCCCTATTTTTTTATTGATGGCCTTTATAATTCTGGAATTCACATTTAGGTCTTTAATCCATTCTGAGTTGGGTTTTGTATAAAGCGTGAGGTAAAGGTCTTGTTTCTATCTTTTGCATATTGCTTTCCAGTTCTGCCAGCACCATCTGTTGAAGAGATTATCTCTTCCCCATGCAATATAATTAGGCACTTTGTCGAAAATCGGTTGGCTGTATGTGGATAGGTTAATTTCGGGATTCTCTATTCTGTTCCATTGATGGATGTATCTTTCATTGTACCATTACAAGGCTGTTTGACCACTGTAGCCATGTAGTAAATTTTGAAATCAGGAAGTGAGAGGCTCCCAACTTTATTCTTCTTCTTAAGCAGTGCTTTGCTTATCCTGGGTATCTTTCCTTTCCACATAAAGTTTGTAATCATTTTTTCCATCTCTTTGAAGAATGTCATCGGAATATGGATTGGGACTGCATTTTATGTGTAAATTGCTTTGGGCAGTATTGACATTTTCACAATGTTAAGTCTTCTTATACAGGAGCATGGTATATTCTTCCACTTTTGTAAGTATCTTTTGGCTTCTTGTAGTAGCATTTTGTAGGTTTCTTTGTATGTTGTTGTTGTTGTTGTTAAGTGCCGTGGAGTCGGTTCCGACTCATAGCGACCCTGCACAGGGTTTCCGAGGCTGTAAATCTTTACGGGAGCAGAACGCCTCATCTTTCTCCCGCGGAACCGCTGGTAGTTTCAAACTGCTGACCTTACAGTGCACAGCCCGATTCGTAACCACTACGCTACCAGAGCTCCTTAGTTTTCTTTGTATAGGTCCTTTGTATAGGTCCTTTGTTTCTCTGGTTACACTTATTACTAGATATTTCATCCTTTGGGCAGCTATTATAAATGGTATTGCTGTCCTAATATCCTTTTCAGTACTGTCATTGTTACTATAGAGGAATCCAACTGATTTTTGGATGTTGATCTTATACCCTGCCACTGAGGTCTGCACTTGATTCCTTGTTCCAGGACCTGCTCCTATGGCAATGCAACTTAAGAGTCCACTTTTGGTGAGGCTGTTTTGCCAAGTGAGCGGTCATCTGTTAGGGCCATATCAAGCCTGATCTTTGCTCACTAGCTCAAGCTATAAGAAGATGATAGAGCTTTGGGGCTATTCAGACAGAAATCAGTTCCATCCTGAAGCATTCAAGCTTGAAGACAAAAGGCACATTTTTCTTTCCTTAAAGTCCCTCCTTATGTACCTAGGGACTCACCTCTGTGATGGTTGTCATGGTCTCTTGACGGCAGGGCAGGAATGATACAAAGGTTTCAGCTCAAGTACCATGTTATATCAATTAACAGAAGCTACCTGAGGTATTTTCAATAACCTCATATGCATGTGAAAGCTGAACAGTGAATAAGGAGGACTGTAGAAGAATTGATGCTTTTGAGTTATGGTGTTGGAGGAGAATATTGAAAGTGCCATGAGCTGCCAAAAGAACCAATCAATCCGCTTTGGAAGAAGTGCAGCCAGAGTGCTCCTTGGAGGCCAAGATGGGCAAACTTTGTCTCTCATGCTTCAGACATAATATTGTCAGGAGGGACCAGTTGCTGGAGAAAGATATCATGTTTGGTAAGGTGGAGGGTCAGAGAAGAGGAAGACCCCCAACAAGATGGATTAGTTAAGTCGCAGCACTGATGGACTCAAGCATGGCAATCAATAGTAGTGAGGTTGGCACAGGATTGGGCAGTGTTTCATTCTGCTGTGCATAAGTTCGCTCTGAGTCAGTACTGACTCGATGGCACCTAACATCAACAACCTGAGGCTTTATCTAACTAATAGGTAAGCAGATATCAACTAGTGATGTTGTTATCACTGGAATGAGTGTTGTTGTTGTTTAGTGCCATCAAGTCAGTTCCAACTCATAGTGACCCTGTATGGGGTTTCCAACGAGCGGCTGGTAAGTTTGAACTGCTGACTTTGCAGTTCAAACCAACCTTGCCATCCAGTGCTTATCCTACAGTGCCACATGAGTGGGTGAGCAGTAGCTTTGCATCCAATACCCAGGCTGTAGAAACAAATTAATGTCTTCATGGTTCGGCTACATTTTTCTTTCGCATCCCTATTCTACCTAGGATATCTCTACCTCTTGCTTCATTGACCTGGCCCAAGCCAGACAACAAACCTGTGTTTTGAGCATGGCCACCTATTTTAATGGATGAGAAAACTGAGGTTCCTAAATGTTCAGTGACTTTGCTAGCATCACAGAATTTATAAGGGTTGGTGTTGTTAAATGGGTCAGTTTCAACTCATGGCACCACAATTTAGGGTTTGCAAAAAGCTGCTGGTAAGTCTGAACCGCCAACCTTTCGATTCAAACCGACCTCACAGTCCACTGTTTATCCTGCAGCACCACACCAGGATTCCATTATAAGGTATAGACAAGGCTTTAAGGCTAGAACAGGTTTTAATCTGGTCTAACACCAAAGTCTCCACATCATATCTATTCACAGAGAACATGGTAGTAAAGGTCTGTAACCAAGTTCTGCATGCCTCATTTTAAAGAGAAGCCTTCGGCTGACTAGTGCCCCTGATGCCTTGTTGTCTTCTCTTGGTGAGAGATACTCCATCGAGTAGAATCCTCTTTGGGAGCAGCTTTCCCTCACCCCACAGCCACCCCCAGCTATTCCTTTACTAGACCCTGGCTCCACCTTCTCCTGCCCAGACATTCTTCCTCACCTGGGATGGCTTGTTCTTTGTATTTGCTGCCTTGAGCAGCTGTCTCTCAGAAAGGGCTGGAGGCTGCCAGCAAAGGCTGGAGGTGAAATTCTAACTGACTGGGTCACTTCCAAACCTCTAAGTTATGGAAAAACCCAGCAGAGGCCTTCCCAGGGTGGTGACTCAGCACTCCCACAGGCAGAGGGCTGCAAATAGGGACCATGGCAATAGTCTGGAGCCTGCTGACAAGGCAGCTGCCAACAGGTTTTGACTAGCACAACATCCCCAGCACAAGGTAAGTCCTCTATAACTCTGAGTTGTCATTCCTATGCCATTACTAAAAGGTGAAATCCTTTTAGTAAGGAGAGCAAGGGCATTTCCCAGCAGAGGCATATCTAGGAAAAATATCAGGGAGAGAGAAATCCAAAAGAGTCAACAATCATCAGAGCTCACTATTCACACCCACTTCTGTTGGTATCACCAGAATGCTGAGGCCCCAGAGACATCTCAAGGGGATATAAGGAGCCCTAAGTATCTCCCCAATTAGTTCTGACTCCATAACATTCATCCTTTCTCCCTGCAACCCTTCATTCCATCATCAGGACTGACAACCCCACTTAGGTGTCCACTCCCAGCAGTGTAGAAAATAAGGCAACGGTGGCCCCACAGGTCACATTTGGAATGGGACTACAGGCAATAGCTGGCTGGTGGAAAATATATTCAGAAATTAGGAGTTGTCTCAGTGCATCCCAAACCTTTTCTCAGATACAAGTTACGGATTTGACTGGAGAAACAATCAAAAAGGTTCTCAAGGGTGTTTTGCCACCTCTTTAGAAAGCTCAACACTCAGAAGGTACAAAAATACAAACTTGCCCTGGCAAAACACAGTTCATAAAAATAATGTTCTACATCCTAGTCTGGTGGGTGTAGAGGTCTTAAAAACTTAAGAGCAGCCATCTAAGAAGCAATGAAGGTAGAATAATAAAAACCCAAGGAAGCAATTAGTCTAAAAGACCGATAGTCTGCATGAACCGCAGCCTCCTCTAACCTGAGACCAGTAGAACTAGATGGTGCCTAGCTACCACTACCAACCACTCTTAATGTCCAGAATCACAATAGAAGGTCCCATTAGAATGGATTTTTTAAAAAGGTGGGGGATAGAACAAAATTCAAAGCCAAAAAAGAACACCAGACTTATTGGTTGGAAAGAGACCAGTGGAACGCCTGAGACAATTGCCCTGAGAAAACCTAACTTGAAACTGGAGACATCCCAGAGGCTATCTCCCAGCTAAATAATAGAATATAAAATAGCAACATGAAGAATGTTCTCAGAACTATCAATTATATAAGACCAACTGGGCAATATTTGTCCAAAACCAAAGATAATAAAACAGAGAGACACAGGAAAACTGGGTGAGTGAAAATGGGGACCCCAGGGAGAAAATAGGGAGAATGCTGACACATTGTAGGTATCATGGCTAACATCACAGAACAATTTGCAAATGAAATATTGATTGGGAAAACAACTTTGCTAACCTAAGATAAAATAAAATGTTTTAAAAGAAAAAGAATGTGCCCCGAGTCCGCCACTGCAATCACATCCCTGAGAAATGAAGGGAAAGCATTAGTTAAGCTCCCACAATATTGCTGTTGTTAAATGCCATTGAATCAGTTCCTCATAGCAACTCATAGGAGCAGCTGATGGGTTTGAACCAACAACCTTGTGGTTATCAGTCCCATGCTTATCCTACAGTGCCACATCAGGACTCCTACAATGTGCTAGACCTTAAACATAGTGTTTTGTCACATGCAGCTCACAACCACCTTGGGAAGAAGGATGAGTTTACCCTCACATTAAAGATGAAACAGTGAAGGTACAGTGAGCTCAGTGTTTCCACAAGAACACAGGGCACCAGAGTGAAGTTAGAATCTGGCTGATTATGTGGTATCCAGTCCAAGGAAAGGGTATAACCAACTGGCAGCACGTCACAAGAGGGTATCCTGAGCACCCACTGGAGAATTTGTCTTCAGCATAACCACATGATGCAAACACTGGCTTACTGGGTCATTGAGTCCTCAACTGGGCTCATATATTCAGGCTTTCAGTTCACACATCAAACTCCTATGACTTTGGCAGTTGAGAGTCAAACCCTGGAAGTCTTTGTCTTCTGGGCATATCAAAGGCTAAATTTATTTTAATTAAATTAAAGAATAATTTATAAATCTTAAGTGTATAACCTGATGAATTTTTACTTATGTGTATACCCTTGGTACCCACACCCAGTTTAAGATATGGGAGATTCCCAACCCCTCAGAGATTCCCTCATCCTCCTTTCCAGTCAATGTCTTCTCCCAGAGGTAAACACGATTCTGACCTCTATCTTGCCTCTTTTTGAGCTTCATATAAATGGAAGCATGCAATGTGTACTCTTGCATATCTGGCCTCTTTTGCTCAACATGATATCTGTGAGATTCATTCATGTTGCTTGTACCAGCAGTTTGTTCTTTTTTATTATTGAGTTGCATTCCTTTCTATGAATCTACTACAACTTCCTTATCACTTCCCCCATTGATGGACCATTAAGTAGTGTACAGTTTGGTGTTATTAGGAATAAAGTTGCTAGGAATATTCTAGTACATGTATTTTTGTGGACTGAACATTGTTTTCTATTATGTGTATTCCTAGGAGTGGAAATGCTGAGCCATAGGAAAAGTGGGTTTAGTAGATATTGTTGTTGTTAAGTGCCGTCAAGTTGGTTCCGACCCATAACAACCCTGTATAGGCTTTCCAAGGAGCAGCTAGTGAGCTTGAACCACTTAGATTTGTTGGAGGACATTGGTTCAGTGGAGACCCAGGTTCAATTTCTATCTAACCAAATGTACCTCCTGGTGTGGCACTGTAGACTGAAGCACTGGACTGCAAGATTGGTTTGAACCACAAGGTTGGCAGTTCAAATTCACTAGCTGCTCCTCAGAAACCCTACACAGGGTCATTATGAATCAGAACTGACTCCATTGCACTTAACAACAATAACAATGTACCTCATGTGCCACCGTCCCCCATCTGTCAGTGGAGGCTTGTCAATTGGGAGCCAGCTTGAAGGCAGCTAACACAGATTAGATTAGGATCAACTGGATTTCCCCAGAGCAGTGCTCTGCTTCCAAACCACCACCACTGCTCTGATATAGAAATGAAGACTCAGAAAGAATCCGTAACTTGCCAAAGTCACACAGCTGGCAAGTGGTAGCGCCAGAACTTGAATTCAGGTGGAATGCTTCTTAAGTTTTTTTGTGTGACATTTGGGACCCAAGTAGTAACCTCCCATAACCAGAGTTCCTCCTCAGAGCTCTCTCGGTACTGGCTCAACTCACCGATGTTTCCTGGTGTGAGTCAGAGTAACTAGAGACATTACAAGGCCTCTAATGGGGCAATGACCTGATAACCTGATGATGCAAAAAGCCACAGGTAAAACTCCCACCCTCATAAGCACATTATTTATAAGGAGATGAGTCCTACCTTCTCCCCAAGTCTTTGACCTCTTGCCCTTCAGAAAGTCTCAGTGGAGATTTTCAGGCCAAAGCATGGAAGCCAAAAAAAAAAAAAAGGTAAGGCTCCATCCCTGTCCACTCTTTGCTGCAAAGAGCCTCATTTGCTCCTTGCTTCCTCTCTTGGACTCTGCACATTCCTCTGCAGTGAGACCTGAGGAGGATGGGAGGAGACTTAATATGGGAGTTGGGGTAGAAAAAAGGCAAAGGCAGAGAAGAGAGGTGTTGGAATAAACAGATGGATAGGAGGTGACTAGGTCCCTCAGTACCTCCTGCTTAGCAGCTGGGCTGACCCAAAACCCACCAAGTAAAGTAGATCTGTCTCCTCTATCCCAGAACATCAGACCTAGATGGCAAGGCCAGGTCCAAAATGGGACAATGTCCACTGCTGAAAAGTCCACAAGGAAGCTGTCCACACCCTTTAGTGCTTCCTAAGGCTCCTCTGGCTTTCTGGGTGAGGTCTCCTCATCATTCTCTGCTTCCCTGACCTATGTCTTCATCACTGCTTTATTCCTACTTCCTTTTTCCCCATTGCTGTTATTATGTGCCATTGAGTTGGTTTCAACACATAGCAACCCTATGCACAACAGAACAAAACACTGCCCTGTCCTGCACCATCCTCACAATTTTTGTTATGCGTGAGCCCATTGCTATGCCACTGTGCCAATCCATCTCACTGGGGGTCTTCCATTTTTTCACTGTCCCTCCACTTTAGCAAGTATGATGTCCTTCTCCAGGGACTGGTCCCTCTTGAAAACATGTCCAAAGTATGAAAGACAAAGTCTCACCGTCCTAGCTTCTAAGGAGCACTCTGGCTGTACTTCTCCCAACACAAACCTGTTTGTTCTTCTGGTAGTCCCTGATGCTAAGTGCTGAGGACACAAAAACAAGCAAGACAACAGAGTCTCTGCCTCACAGAGCCTACAATCATAGTTTTTCATTGTTCTCTCTTTTCTTCCATCACTTAAATACGAGAGAGACTGTAGCACTGGTCTCTCTTTGCAAGACTCTATCCTATAATAAATTCATTTTCTCCCAAGATTTTATACATCCATCCCTTGGGAATGTCTGTCCCTCCCTGTGACGGTTAATTGTACATACCAACTTGACTAGGCTGTAGTCACCAGTTGTTTGGCCAAACACTAGTCTAGATGATGCTATGAAGCATTTATATGTGATTAACATTTATAATCAGTTGACTATAAGTAATGGAGATTACCCTCCATAATGTTTTGTTGTTGTTAAGTGCCATTGAATTGGTTCCAACTCATAGTGACCCTGTATAGGGTTTCTGAGGAACAGCTGGTGGGTTTGAACTGCCGACCTTATGCTTAGTAGTTCAGTGATTCTCATACAGCACCACACCAAGAGTCCTGTATAATGTGGTGAACCTCATTTAGTCAGTTGAAAGCCCTAAGAGCAAACACTGAAGTTTCCTGAGAAAAAAAGGATTCTATCTCAAGACTAGCACAGTCCTCCTGCAAAGTTTCCAGTCTGCTGCCTGGATTTCATATTTTGGACTTGTTAGCCCCACAATTGCTTAAAATCTGTCTCTCAAGACTTCTGGCAAGATGGTTGACTAAGAGACACACTGCACATAGACTCTCTATAACGAAGATACGGGAACAAAACAGACACACATGATAATCTTGGAACCCTTAGTTCCAGAGGAAAGGTTAGAGACGTGGATTGAATACTTACTGGGAGGAGAAGCTGAGCAGGGGAGGGAAAAAAAGAAGACTTACCTAAGGTGAATGGTCAGACAGTCAGATGCAGTGTGGCCATCTTGAACTTTTTCAAGGAATTTTGGAAACAGATTTACATGAGAGACTGGCAACAGGAAAGGTGTGATTCTTTCTGGTTCCCCATGCTTTCATGGTGACCAGTGGTGTGCTGGACCCACCCATGCCCACCCCCAGAGCAGACCATGCTCTCCAGGAGTTCAGAGTCTAGCTGTTTTGAGCTATACCAGTATGAGGTGGGTGCTGACTTTGCTGCCTTGGTGCATGGATTCAGGCAGTCTTGGTTCTAGACCTATGGAACTCACAGAGAAACCAAGCCAGCATTAGTCTAGAATAAACCCTCATAACCAGCCACCCTACCACAAGCTGCCCTCTGGTCCTGACAGACACTAAAACCAGCTACATTAAGAACCTCCACATTATACTTCTGGATTGGGTGCCCTGAACATAGACAACACCTAGACCTATAGGAACTCCATCTAGGGCCAGAACTCTGCTGTCACATCCCTCCTCTACTCACCTCATGAGTTGCTTGACTGGCAGGAACTCTCCCAGACTTTCTCTTCTCTAGGCTCAACACCTGTGCTGCTTGTTTTCTTTCTTTTCATGGTTTCATTGGGGGATTTTGCTCATTCTTTCTTCTCCTTCCTCTTTCTCTTTCCTTGATTTTCTCCTAGCTCTGCTTTCATTATTTTTCTTCTATTTCTCATTTCCTCCCTCTCCTTTTTTTCCTTTTGCTCTTTCCTTCCTACTTTCTACTCTTTTCGTTTTCCCTTTCTCTGCTTTCTATGAGTGTTTATATTTCTCTTTTACTTTCTCTCTTACTTTTCTTTTCTACAACCTCATTTTCCTGTCCTTTTCTCTTCATAGTTATTACATTCTTATTTTTCTTGTTGCTGCTTTTATTTCTCCTTTATTATTTTCTGTTTTCACTGTTAATTGCTTGTTTGTTTTTCTGTTTTGTTTTCTTGTGTGTGTGTGTATTTTCTTCTCTTGCCTCACCTGAAGGGAGACAGAAACCATGCCTGTATAGCCCAGCCACAGCCATATCTTTTGCAGCTCCACCCATTGTGAAAGAGCCAATACCAGTTCCTATACCACTGTATCAATGATAGATAGCAGCCAACATCAGCCAAACCCACCCTAAACTGAGCTACACAAACAGTGAATGAAAAATTGTGCTCACACATTCATTCTCTAATCACACCCACCACGAGACAGTTGGTGAGAGCCTAAGATCACACCAACCCACAATTGAATGCAAAAATAACAACAACACAAAGTTCCAGACTATTTTAGCTCACACGAAGAAATAAGAGAGAATGGTTCAAGCTAATGACCAAGATACAGAACTAGAAAATGCTTCTGAGGAATAAAAGGTAATGGAACTACCTAAGACAGAATCCAAAAGAATGATATTTAGGTACTTTCAAAGGATGGACAGAAAGATCAAGGAAAGCAAAGAGAACACAGAAAAAAAAAAAAAAAACTTCAGAAGAATTTAGGAAAACACTAAAAGAACAAACAGGCAAAATAAATGCAAATTGTGAAACAACAAAAACCTACAAAAAGAAATTCAGAAGATTAATACTAAGATTTCAGAAATGGGCAATACATTGAATAGACAAAGGGGTAGATTCAAATCAATGGAA
>NW_006409073.1:190529-193231 GCF_000296735.1 Chrysochloris asiatica
GATCATCTACTTTGCTTCATTATAATGACTGAAATCCCCTCCATGTACTATCTGTCCACAGTATTTACCTATGCTCACTATCGCATTCCCTCCTGTGTCTCCCGCTACCTTCACCTTTCCTGTGCTAACTTCCCTCTTGCTGTATATTGCCTGCCATGTTACCCTTGTTAACTCATGTCTACCCCTTAGCCAGTGAGTAATTCCTTCCCTCACCATCCCCAGTAACCATCAAAAATTGTTTCCTTCCTGCTGCTGAACATGTTGGTCACTGATAAGGGGAAGAGAGGGAAAAAGAGCAATGAAGTTTTGAATTAAGTCCAACCACATTTAATAGACTCCTGTTAACCTGGATTGAGACCTGGTTAACCAGCAATATGACAAGACCTGGGGACTCCTGGGCCAAGGGGCAGGGACATGGCCCCAGAGGACTAGAATGGAGTGTGAAGCATCCAGCTGATATAAAGAGAGGGGGGATGCACAAGAACACCCACACTTGCAGATAATACCCATTTGACCTGGCATCAATGGCTGGATGATCAGAACATGACTAGAGAAAGAAAGAAGAGGGGGGAAATAAAGGAGTTACCCACTGTAAATGGATGATCATGACCTGTGCTTATGGATACAGTATGACAAAGGAACGGACAAATCTCTACAGTGAGGATCATTCCACCCCCTTGGTACACAGGGTCGACAAGCTTTCAATAGGGAACCTAGCTCCAGAGGATACAGTGAAAGGTAGAACCTCCACTGAATTGTTTCCAACCTGTCAGGATGGGATTAATAAAAGGTGAGGGGGAAAGGACTCCTGTGGTTCAATAGGGAATGATTGCCAACAGGTCTGACAGTGAGTGTTGGAAAGGTAGTAAATGTTTGATAACAAAAGGAGGGGACTGGCTGATTTTGCAGTCCAGGAGCAGAGATTCCTGGAACCATCAAGGGAGAAAAATGAAGTGCGAAGTGTGAGATGATGTCCAGAAAGGCAGTGACACTAGGAATGGAGATAAAGGCAATGATGAGGACAGAAGGAGAGGCTGGGGACTCTCGACTCAGGGAGGGAGAGGGGCTGTGTGCTGGTGGCTGTGGGAGGGCAGGAATGTGGGGTGTACTCTTTAGGTGTTTAATGATGCATGCAGGGGATTGTGATAATTGCAATGAAACAAAGTATGATAGGATAAATGTAAAAATAATGTTCACTCATGTAACTTAAGACATAAGTCACAATAAAAACTTAAAAAAAGATTCTTTTTTTTTAAAAGTTTTTATTGTGAATTAAGTGATAGTTTACATGGGAGAACATTAGCTTTACATTCATCCTATCGTATTACATTTCATTGCAATGATTACGATTCCCTCCATGCATCATCAAACAGCCAAAGGGTACACCCCGCAAGCCTGCCGCCCACCCCCAGACATCAGCACACAGACCCTCTCCTTCCCTGAGTTCAGAGTCTCTAGCCTTTCCATCTCTCCACATCATCATCTCCGCCTCCATCTCTGGCATCACTGCTTCTCTGGATAGGGTCCCGCACTCCACTCTTCTCCCTTGATGGTCCCAGGAATCAGCTACTCCCCTCCGTTTGTTACAAAACATCTACCTTTGCATTTCCAACACTCATAATCAGTCCTGATAGCAACTATTCACTATTGAACCACAAGAGTCTTTTCCCCATCTCCTTTCATCAGCTCTGTCCAAACAGGTTGGAAACCACTCAGTGGAGATTCTACCTTCCCCTCTCCCGGCCACACTCTGGAAATAGGCTCCCTCTTGAAAGCTTCTTGCCTTTGTAGGCCACACACCCCCCATTTTGAGTAGTCAGTGTCTAAGTTGCCCATCCTTGTCAACCCTGTGTACCGAGGAGGTAGGAATGATCCTTACTGTAAAGATTTGTTCCCTCTTTTGAGCTACTACATCTATAAGTATAGGTCAAGTTCATCAAATTGTAGTGGATTACTTTTTTTTTTTTTCCTCTTCTTTCTTCTTCTAGTCGAGTTCTGATCATCCAGTCTTTGAAGGCAGGTTAAGTGGGTACTATCTGAAAGTGTGCGTGTTCTTGTGCATCTCCCCTCACTTCATATCAGCTGGATGCTTCAGACTCTGCTCTAGTCCTCTGTGGCCATGTCCCTGTCTCTGGGCCCAGGAGTCCCCAGGTCTTGCCATATTGCTAACCAAACAGGTCTCAACCTGGGTAGACAGGATTCTATTGAATGTGGTCATACTTAGCTCACAACTTCATTGCTGTTTTTCCCCACACTTCCCCTTATCGGTGACCAATGTGGTCACCAGCAAGACCACATGCCTGCTCGTGTATTCCCCTTGAGTCTCAGTCATGGAAATGGGTTTGCCCTGAAGAGACCCCACCGCTTTCCTTGATGGCTCCCTGGTGAACAACTTGCTTGTTCTTGCAGTAGTCAATCAGACTGCCATTATTGTTTTTTATTTTTCTTGCTGGTCTTTCTTTCAAGAAGTATCTTCTGTTCTTCTAGCCACTCCAGGCTAGTCTGCTTGTCATTTCAAGTGGAAATTTCCCACCTCAGAAGATTCTGGATGGTGCTACACAATGAATGCAAAGGCTCCACAGGAAGCCTCCTTCATTGGGCAACTTCTTGCCCCATTTTAGGTATTCCAATCAGTTATATGCTAAGGGCGGACTTACAAATTTTCTATGGTGATATTTCTGGTTATTCCTCCTTCCACCCCC
>NW_006409073.1:204741-217412 GCF_000296735.1 Chrysochloris asiatica
TTTTTTTCATGAAAATATCCAAAGAAAGCCAAAGATTTTTGTGGGACACCATGAAGAGGAATAATTTATGGGTGATCAGAATTCCAGAACAGGAAAAGAAAAAGCACAGAGAAAACTGTCAAAGAGTTGTTGGAAGAAAATTTCCATAACATCATGAAAGACTAGAAGATTAGCATACAAGAAATTAAACAAACCTCAAATAGGATAGACCCCAAAAGAAAATCACCAAGACATATCAGAACCAAATTTTCTAAAACCAAAGACAAGAAAATAATCCTTAGAGCAGTTCAGCAAAAAACAGAAAGTTACCTACAAAGAAGAACCAATAAGACTTGCCTCTGATTTCTCAGCAGATACCATGCAGACAAGACTGTAATGGGATGTCATATACAAAACTCTAAAAGGAAAAAAAAAAAAAAAAAATGCCAATCAAGAATCATATACTCAGCAAAGTTGTCCCTCAAACACAACAGCAAAATTAGGACATTTCTAGATAAATAGAAATTTAAGGAATTTGTAATAACCAGATCAACTTTACAAATAATTCTAAGGGGTATTCTTTGGACTGAGAATTAACAAGAGCAAACAACAACCTGATATTAACATACAGGACAACATCATCCAGAACTCAATCTAGATATAGAAGTATTTAAAATCCTGGTGTAGGATAAACACTGGATTACTAAATGCAGTCAGCGGCTTAAACCCACCAGTTGCCCTCAGAAACCCTATACAGATTGGCTACGAGTCAGAACCAACTTGAAGGTATTTAAAAACGAAGTGAAACAAATCTGTAAGACCAAAAATAAGGAACCAGAGATATCAGTTTATAATGAAGTCAACTATAAGGCAAAAAGAGGGACTAGTGTAGATACAGATCTTCCATGATGAGGATGTCAAGTAGATTCCAAGATAAAATAGACTGTTTTAAATCAGGAAATAAATTAATAAATTACAGGATAATCTCAAAGAAAATTAGTACACTTTCACATCAAAATAAAAAAAGGGAAAAATCAGAAATATTTAGTAAATATTAACACAACAGAAATTAAGAAAATTCAAAATCAAAACGAACTCAGGGCAGAAAATTAAATGGAACAAAGAAATCAGTAGCACCACAAAAAGCACAAAGCAAAATGAAAGCAATCAATTCAAAGGTATAGATGATTTTACTGAATGCAAATGAATTAAATATACCAGTCAAGATACAGAGAGTAATGAATGGCTAGGAAAATAGAATACTTTAATATGCTGTCTACAAGAAACATACCTTACACACAAATACAAAAAAGACCAAAAATCAAAAGATTAAAGAAATGTGTTAAGATAATGGCAATCAAAACTGAGCAGGAGTAACAATACTAATCTCTAGTAAAATAGACTTTAAGGCAAACAAGCAACATAAGAGACAAAGAAGGACATTATCTCACAATTAAAGGCTCAATTAATTGAACAAGAGGACATAACCGTAATAAATACCTATTCTCCCAATGAAAGAGCCTCAAAATAAATAAACTCTAATAACACTGAAGAAAGTAACAGACAACTTTACAATAATAGTTGGAGATTTTAATACAGCACATTTGATGAAGGATGAAACAACTAGAAAGAAACTCAACAAAAGCACAAGAGAACTAAACAACACAATCAACCAATTTGACCTCATACACATATACAGAACATTCCACCCAATAACAGTACAATATACATTCTTTTCTAGTGCACTTGATACATTCTCCACAACAGATCAATGTTAGGTCACAAGCGAAACTCAAATTTAAAAACATCAAAATACTACAAAACATCTTCTCAGATGGCAACACTTTAAAATTAGAAATCAACAATAGGAAGACCAAGGGTAAAAAATCAAATAGATGGAAACTAAATAAACCCTGCTTAAAAGCTACTGGGTAATAAAAGAAATAAAATTCCTAGAACGTAACAAAAATTAAAATGAGAAATCTTTGGGACACAGTAAAATCAGTGCTCAGAGGGCAATTTATAGCAGCTAATGTGCACATATAAAATGAAGAATGAACCAAAATCATCACCTTAACCCACCATCTGCAACAATTACTAAAAGAGCTGCAAAGTAAGCCTATAGTCTTAATGTTGTCCATAGCTTGTCATGATCCACACAATCGAAAGCCTTTGCATAGTCAGTAAAGCGCCGGTAAAAATCTTTCTGGTATTCTCTGCTTTCAGCCAAGATCCATCAGACATCAGCAGTGATGTCTCTCATTCCATGGCCTCTTCTGAATCCAGCTTGAACCCCTGGAAGTTCTCTGTCAAAGTATGCTTGCAGCCATTTCTATATTACCTTTAGTAAAAATTTACTCACATGGGATATCAAAGAGATTGTCCGATGATTTCCGCATTCCTTTAGGTCACCTCTCTTTGGAATGGGCACAAATACAGATCTCCTCTAATCAGTTGGCGAGATAGTTGTCTTTCAAATTTCTTGGCATAGATGTGTTAGTGCCTCCAGTGCCACTTTACTTTCTTGAAAGATTTCAATTTTTATTCCATCAATTCCTGGTGCCTTGTTCTTTGCCAATTCCTTCAGCGCACCTTGGACTTCTTCCTGCAGTATTATTGGCTTTTGATCATATGCTACCTCTTGAAATGGTTGAACATTAACCATTTCCTTTTAGTACAGTGACTATGTATTCCTTCCATCTTCTTTTGATATTTTCTGCATCATTCAATAATTTACCCAGAGAATCCTTCAATAACGAAAGTTGAGGCTTGAATTTTTTCTTCAGTTCCCCCAGCTTGAGAAATGCTGAACATATTCTTCCCTTTTGGTTTTCTGACTCCAGATCTTTGCACATTTTGTTGTAATATTTGACTTTGTCTTCTCAAGTTGACCTTTGAAATTTTCTGTCCAGCTTTTGTACCTCCTCATTTCTTCCATTTGCTTTAGCTCTCTACACTGGAAAGCAAGTTTCAGTGTCTCTGCTGGCATCCATTTTGACCTTTTCCTTCTTCCTCGTCTTCTTAATGACTTTTGCTTTTTCCTGTATGATGTTCTTGATGTCATCCCACAACTCTTCTGGTCTTCGGTCTTTAGTGTTTAATGTATTAATAGCAAAGTTTAAAATAAAAAATGAGAAAGACAACAGCAAATACTGGTGAGGGTTTGGAGAGACTGGGACCCTACTACACTGCTGCTGAGTATGTAAAATGATGCAACCACTGTGGAAAATGATATGGTGCTTTCTCAAAAAGTTAGAAACAAAAATACCATATGGCCCAGCAATCCCTCTACTTGGAGTATATCCTCAAGAGCAGTGACAAAAATAGATATGCTCACCTATGTTCAATGCATCACTATTCACAATAGCAAAGAGATGGAGACACCTTAAATGCTCATCAACAGAAGAATGGTAAAACAAACTTTGGTACATACACACAATGGAATACTACGCACTGTTGAAAAATAACAATGAATCTGCAAAACACTTCATAACACATATGAACTAGGAGAACATTATGCTGGGTGAAATTAGCCAGTCACAAAAGGACAAATATCGTATGAGACCACTGTTATAGAAAGTTAAGAAAAGATTTTCTTGATAAAAGAAGTATTCTATGATGGTTACCAACAGTGAAAGGGAAGGAAAAATTATTTTTTTGGTGATGGGGGTGGAGAATTAATTTTTCCCTGGAGAGAGGTTAGACACATGTTAACTTGGGAGACAGGGAAGACAATATACAACAAGAGGGAGTTTGGCAGAAGAAAGATGAAGATAGGGGAGGAGTGTAACAGTTAAAGTGTTAACTGATGATACATGGAGGAGATTGCAATCATTGTAATGAAATGAAGTATATAATTTATTGGATGTAAAGCTGACGGTCTGTTCTGTAAACCGTCACTCAGTTAACAAACATTTTTTAAAAATCTATCTATAAATATATAATTTACATGAATACATATAGAGATATATACATATATTGTTTTTGTTGTTAGTGCTGTTGAGTTGGTTCTGACTTATAGTGACCCTGTATAGGGTTTCTGAGGAGCAGCTGGTAGGTTTGAACCACTGACCTTATAGTTAACAGTCCAGTGCCTGCCTACAATGCCACACCAGGACTTGTTTGTATATATCTGGAAGACTCTGAGAAATCCTTTCCTTGTTCTTCATTGTCCATTCCCACTCTGGGACTAGTCTATTCCTACCCATCCCAAAAGTTGTCTCTTGAAAACAAATATTTTCCCTCTTTTCTTGTGTTTATGATCTTAAAAAGAATTTAAAGATAAAGTTGAATTCACTCTTCCTCTAGGGTTCATTGTTTTCCTGAATAATAAGAATATAATACCTACTATATGCCAGTCTGAATCCTGGTATGGTGCTGTAGGATAAGCACTGGACAGCAAGGTCAGCAGTTCAAATCCACCAGCCACACCAGCCAATCCTATATAGCGTCACTATGAGTCAGAACCAACTTGACAGCACTAAACAACAACATACACCTGACAGCACTAAACAACAACAGGATTCCTGGTAGCAATAGTGGGTTACAAATTGGGCTGCTAACCACAAGTTCAGCAGTTCAAATCTACTGGTTGCTCTACAGAGAAAAATGAGGTTTTCTGCTCCTGTAAAGATTTACATCTTTGGAAACCCTCTACTGGGTCATTATGAGTCAGAACGAACTGGACAACAGACAACCAGCACCAAAAGGTTCTAAGCCTTTTATACATAGTAACTCCTATAATCCTCTAAGCCAAGGGTAGACAACATTTTTTCTGCCAAAATTTATAACGTCATTCGTGGGTCATACAAAATTATCAATTTAGCAATTAGCCTGCTATATTTGGTCAAACATTTCATTAACTAATCCCTAATGTGATGGTTAGAGTCCTGGTGTAGCACTGTGAGATAAATCACTGGACTGCAAGGTCAGTTTGAACTACCAGGTTGGCAGTTCAAACTCACCAGCCACTCCTTGGAAACCCTATACAGGGTCGCTGTGAGTAAGAACCCACTCAATTGCACTTAACTACAACAACAACAATGTGATGGTTGGAACAGCAGTTGCCTTGGTAGGGCCAGATCAAATGGTTTTTGGCCTTATACAACCTGCGGGTGGGCTGTTCCCCACCTGTGGTTAAGCAAACAACCCTAGAAGGTAGGCAATAATTGTACTATTATTTGCTCACTCTTCTTTCTTCTCTTCCTACCCTCACCCTGGTCCACTCTGGGCGGAGAATAATACATCCCTATCCCACTGATTTCAACTTTGGTTGTATGACTTATTTAGGCCAATGGAATGTAGGTGGAAGCAATGTGTCAGTTCTGAGCCAAAGACTTCAGAGGCATCACGTGTCTGCCACACTTGTGCTTCTAAACTCTGCCAGTGAAAAAACATGCCCTGGTAGAGATGCATGAAGCAGCCTTGAACCCAACTCACAGCCTACAAACAACCCCAAAAGAGCCAGAGACTGCCTGCATACCTATGAGTCTTAAATAAATTTTTATGATTCTAAGCCACTGAGCTTAGAGATTATTAAGCAGCATTATTACAGAAGTTGGTGACTAATACTATTGTAATTCCCCATTTTACACATAAGAAAACTAGGAGTTTTCCAAGATTACACAACTCGTAAAGGCAGAGCTAGAATGCAAGCCCATGCAATCCGACTTCAAACCCTCTTTCTCTCTATTGACTCTCATGTTGAGTATTAACATTCCCAAATATATTCTTAATAAATACATTAATATGTTATATGTATTCCTAAATCAAATCGCAATCCGGTGCATTACCTCATAGTGCCACAAAGCCTACAAAATCATTTGGTCGGCCCTGCCAAGGCAACTGCAGTTCCACCCATTACATTGTTGTTGTTAAGTGCTGCTGAGTTGATTATGACTTATAGCCACCCGATATAGGGTTTCCAAGGAACAGCTGGTGAGTCTGAACTTGCAGTTCAAATGACCTTGCAGTCCAGTGCATTATCCTACAGCACCATACCAGGACTCCATATAACAGGCTAATTTTTAAGCTGATAATTTTGTATGGCCTGCAAATGATGGTATAAATATCCAAATGGCCCTTGGCAGATAAAAGGTTCCCTACCCCTGCTATGCAGGGTCACTATGAGTCAACTCAACAGCACACAACTATATATGTGTATGTATGTATGTATACTCATCATTCTACAGTGAGCTTTTGTTCATGCAACATGTTTTTAGAGTTATGTCTGATGGTATCCATAACTCTTGTTCATCTTATCTGCTACATCCCATCATGAGAATATATTCAGTATCCTATAGATGAAAATTGATTTCTAATTTTTCTATTTCAAATTGTGCAGCAAATGTCAAATGTCTCTAGGGTATATGTCTGGAAGTGGAGTGACAGGATCATAGGGCATGTGTGTCTTCCTCTATGAGATATTACCATCTTTCTTTCCAGGTTTTATTTCTATTTGCCCTCTCTCTAGCAGGTGTGAGATTGTGGACAAGTTCCCAGTCTTGCCATAGTGGGCACTGTTGGTGCCTCACACAGATCTCCTTCACCCCTGGCACAGCTGCTGTAGTTCGCATATGCCCTCTTGCCCATATTATCTCCCTTGTGTAATTCCAGGCTCATAGTAGCCTCCTTCATCTTTACTGTTTTGAATTGAGTTAAAGGGTAGGAGCGGTTGCTTTTGAAGTCCTGGTATGACACTAGACTGCAAAATTCAAGGTTAGTGATTCACTCCCACCAATCACTCCTCTGAAATCCTATACAGTGTCGCTATGAGTCGAAACCAACTTGACAGCACTTAACAGCAACAAATGTTAGGAAGAGAGATGGCAACAAATATTAGGAACCTAGAGAAGGCAGTCACAGCTACATTTCCTCCAGTCATGATCCTCCCAAGCTCTGTGGTGGCGCTGGTGGTGGTAGTTTGCTGTGGACTCAGTTCTGACTCATAGCGACCCTGCACAAGGTTTCCAAGGCTGTAAATCTTTATGAGAGCAGAAAATCCCATCTTTCTCCCACAGAATGGCTAGCAGTTTCGAACTGCAGACATTGAGGTTAGCAGCCCAACTCATAACCAAATGTGACAAGAGGGTTTGCCTCCCAGGATAGGGGAGAGAAGAAGGAAAGAAGAAAGGAGTGAAGGACTCCCAGAAGAGAGTGGGGAATATGTACTTCACAGTTTCTCCCCAGGACAGGGGCTGAAACAGGGACTGGGGATGCCTCTGCTGGCAGGTGAAAAGCACACAGAAAACCCTATATCATCCCCACCTGAGAATCTCTCCATCATCTACTTGTCCAGTCCGTGCTTTATACCCTTGTCTTTCTGTCACACCTCATCTCCTGGTTCCGTTCACCCACCTCATTTGCTAGCTCACCATGTGTATCCCCAGTGCAGACAGCATTTCCCACTGCATATTTGTTGATATTTGCTGAATATTTGTTGAATTAATTCATGGATGAATTTCATTTGATAGAGATACACAGGGATTTTTAATAGAAGGAGAAAGATAAAGGCTTTATAGAAGTTGCAAATTCATCATTCTTCCCTAACTCATTACCAAATCCAACACTTACCCTCAACACACAGAAGCACTTCCAAATATGAAATCACAGCCCCATTTCCTGTAATAAACCGAGTTTCTCTTTCTTTTTCCTCTCTGTGCTCTCAGAGCCCTGCCTCCCCCTCCCTCTCTACAATCAGGACATTGTGAAAGGCTCGGTGTAGTCTTTCATCTGACCAGAATTCCAGGTCCCACTCCCTTCTTCTTTCTACTTCATGCACACACCTAAGGCAGCCTTCTAATCTTTCAAGCTTCTATCTTTAAAATCCATAGCTTCCACCCTTGCCTTGTCACTCTGCAGCCTCACCTCAGACAGGACCACTTTCTTAGAAGGAGGCTTACATCTGCTGTCTTCTCCTTGCTATGCTTTTTGTTCCTGCCTGGCCACTGTCACCCTTATCTCTTACTTCCTCTACCTCACTCCATTTGATACATTCATGATAGATAGATTAGATAGATAGATAGATAGAGAGAGAGAGAGAGAGAGATAGACAGTCGACAACTTGACTCCAACTAATGATGACTTTATAGACAACAGAATGAAACACTGCTCAATTCTGTTCTGTGTCATCCTCACAATTCCCAGAATGCTTGAGTCCATCTCACCCAGGATCTTTCTCACTTTCACTGGCCCTCTGCTTCATGAAACATGATGTCCATCTCCATCACTGATCCCTCCTAATGATCCATTGGATTTTTGTTGATTAATATTTGAAAGTAGATTGTCAGACCTTTCTTTCTAGTCTATCTTAGTCTGTAAACTCTGCTGAAATCTGTCCAACATGAGTGGCCCTGCTGATATTTAAAATATCAATGGCATAGCTTCCAGCATCGAAGCAACATACAAGTCACCACAATACAGCAAACTGCCAAACAGGTGGTGGCACATACACTATGTTATTGTTGTTAAGTGCCATTGAATCAGTTCCAACTTATAGCCACCCTATACAGGTTTCCCATGAAGCAACTGGTGGGCTTGAACCACTGACCTAATGGTTCACAGTCCAGTGCTTATTGTATGAAGCCACCATGATCCCTATATACACTATTTTGTTTTGTTGTTGTTAAGTGCCATCGAGTTGGTTCCAACCCACAGCGACCCTGTATAGGGTTTCCAAGGAGCAGCTGTACCTTGAACCATAGACTTTGCAGTTCAAATGACTTTGCAGTCCAGAGCATTAACCCACAGTGCCACACTAGGTCTCTACATACACTATATACCCACTGAAATATGTCTTCTTCTGTGTATTTCCCATTTTATACCGTAGCCTCTTTTCCCATGTTCCTCTTGTTCACAGTGCTAGATTCCTCTGGGCAGGGACTGCCAACTCAGAGACTCCTCCATTTGGATTCTTGGCCACAAGCACTGTAATAAATAGAATATTGGTCCCCCAAAGATGGCCACATCCTAATTCCAGGAACCTGTAAACATATTACCTCATCCGGCAAAGAAGTGAATATATCATCTTCTAAGGAGCGTTCTGGAAACACAGAGGCTCTGTAGGATAAGTATTGGACTGCTCTACAGGAGAAAGATGAAGCTTTCTATTCCCCCAAAGAATTAGCCTGGGAAACCCTATACAGGGTCTCTATGAGTCGGAACTGACTCAATAGGACTTAAGAACAACAACAAGCAGCTTTATGACTGTACTTTTTCCAGTACAGGTGTCTTAGTTATCTAGTACTACCATAACAGAAATACCGTAAGTGGTGGCTTTAACAAACAGAAATTTATCCTCTTATAGTTTGTTGTTGTTGTGAAGTGCCCTTAGTCGATTTAGACTCATAGAGACCCTGTATAGGGTTTCTGAGACTGTAAATCTTTGCAGGAAGTGAAAGCCTCATCTTTCTCCTGAGGAGCAGTTATTGAGCTTGAACTGCTAACCTTGTGGTTCATAGTCCAGTGCTTATCTAGAGCCACTGTGCTCCTAATTTAGGAGGCTAGAAGTCCAAATTCTCTCTTTGTTGTTTCTGGAGCAAGATGCTTGTCTCCTTTCAGCATCTGTAGACCCAACATCCCTTAGAGATCGCCATGTACTTTGGCATTGGTCTTCCTCTGGATCCAGGACCTTCAGATGCAAAGATCCTGGTTCTAAAGGACACACTCCACTCCTAGCTCTTTGTTCTAGGTGACAGTAGGTCCCCCTTTCTCTGCTTACTTCTCTCCCCTTTTATCTCTTATAAGATAAAAGGTGTTGCATGACACAGCCCTGGGAAACTCCCTAATATTGGTTCGGGTTTCTGGCAGGATCAAGTGTGATGTATCCACTACAGATACTGAAGCAGCCATTAAAAAGATAATAAAGGAACTCTATGAACGACATATACATATAAAAGTTGGACAATGAATAAGGAAGGTCGTAAAAGAATTGATGTGTTTGTTATGTTGTTGGAGAAGAATATTTAAAGTGCCATGAACTTCAGAAAAACAAATCTGTGTTGGAAGAAGTACAGCCACAATGCTCCTTCAAAGCCAGGATGGCCAGACTTCATCTCTTATACATCAGGAGGGACCAGTCTGTGGAGAAGGATATCATGCTTTATTAAGTGGAGGGTCAGCGATAAAGAGGAAGACCCTCAATGAAATGGACTGGCACAGTAGCAGAAGCAATGGGCTCAAACGTAACAATTGTGAGGACCAGGCATTGTTTCGTTCTGTTGTGCATGAGTCAGAACCGACTCAACAGCATCTAACAACAATACAACAGCATGAACAACTTTATAGTTGTAAAGTTGACAACTTGGAAGGAATGGACCAATTCCTCAAAAACTACAAACTGCCAAAATTCAGCTAGTATGAAACAGATAATATGAATAGTTATAACCATTAAAGGATTCCTGGTATGGTGCTATGAGTTCATGCATTGGACTACAAATTTGGTTTGAATTGCAATAGCAGTGGTTCAAGCTCACCACCCACTCCTAGGAAACCCTATACAAGATCGCTTTGGGTCAGAACCAACTCGATGGCACGTAACAACAACACCAACATAACCATTAAAGAAATTAAATCTACAATTTAAAAACTCTTCCCCCAAAATCCAGATAAAGATGATGTCGCTGGAGAAGACTAGCAAACATTTAAGGATAAGCACCAAGTTTATACAGTTTTTTCCAGATAATAGAAGAGGTGGAAATGTTTCCCAGACTGGTATATTATAAGGCATTTTATAAGGCCAATATCAAAACCAGACAAGACTGTATAAAAATAAAAAATAAAGGAGGAAGGAAGGGACAGACAAAAGGAGTAAGGGAGGAAGAGAGAGGAGGAAAAAAGAGAAAATATGGACAAATTACAGATTAATGTACTGGACTGCAAAGTCAGTTTGAAGCTCAAGGTCAGCAGTTTAAGCCCACCAGCTGCTCCTTGGATACACTATATGGGATCGCTATGAGTCGGAACCGACTCAATGATACGTAACAGTAACAACACTTCTCATGAAGTTAGATGCAAAAGCCTTTGACAATCCAGGACACAAAGTAAAGTATTATAATGAAATGTGCAAAGACCCAGAGTTAGAGAACCAAAAGGAAAGAACACGCTCAGGATCTCACAAGCTGAAAGAACTAAAGAAAAAATTCAAGCCTCCACATGCAAAATATTGAATGACACAGGAAGCATCAAAAGAAAATGGAAGTAGTACTCAGTCAGTCACTGTATCAAAAAGAATTGGTTGATGTTTAGTCATTTCAGGAAGTAGCATATGATCAAGAACTGATAGTATTGAAGGAAGAAGTCCAAGCTGCACTGAAGGCATTAGGAAAAAAATAAAGCTTCCAGAATTGACAGAGTACTAATTGAAATGTTTCAACAAACTGACGCAGCACTGGAGGCACTCACTTGTCTATGCCAAGAAATTTGGAAGAGAGTTTCCTGGCCAACTGACAGAAAGAGATCCATATTTGTGACTATTCCAAAGAAAGGTGACCCAAAAGATTGAGAAAACCATTGAACACAATGCCTAGATCACAGCGCCACCAGGGCTCCAATGAACATAGCAAATTATACAACGAATTACACAACACAGCCAACTAGGATTTATTCCCAATATGCAAGATGGTTCCATGTTCAAATATCAATCAATGTAATCCATAATATCAACAGCCTAAGGATTTGTTTGCTTTTTTGGCAGCCCATGGTACTTTCAATATTCTTTACCAATATCACACTTCAAATGCAATGATTCTTCTTGGGTCTTTCTTATTCATTGCCCAACTTTCATATGCATATAAGGCAATTGAAAATACCCTGGCTTAGATAAGCTACACCTAAATCCTCAAAGTGACAACTTCTTTGCTTTTCGATACTTTGAAGAAGTCTTTTGCAGTGGATTTGCCAGATGTGATATATCACATCATTTGATTTCTTCACTGCTGTTTCCATGAGTGTTGATTGTTTTGATTAATAGAACATTGAGAAATGTTTACAAAGACAATGTAACATGTTTGAGACTATACTTGGAATGAGAGCAAGCACTTACAGGCACCTACACTAGGATAAGTTCCCAAATTGGAGAGTGAGGAGAACTTCATGATGGCAGATCTGTGAGAAAAAGTGCTGTGCCCATGCCTTATTTTCTCAGTCAAACCCATAAGAATGTGGAAGCTCCAAGTGCAGAGAGAACCTGTGCTGTATCCTGAGTGGAACTAACAGTGGCAGTAAGACCCCTCAGCAGAGATGGCTGAGTGCATATTTAGCAGGTTGAATCAATCCTATCAAGGTGTCAAGAGACATCAAAATATAGAAGTAAAAGAATGAGTCCCCAGACTTCTTGCAGTGCAAAAAGCTTGGTGCAAAAAGCTTATTACAGAGAACAAACAAGATGACAGATCAAGTGAAAGTGCAGTGAGGAGCTCCATTAGTAACAGCACAGAATACCAGACCAAGCAGGCTCAGGGGATGGTGCCAGAACTCTGAATCACATATAAAGGAATATTTAGAAGGTTGAAAGGCTTAAGGCTAGGGGAATTTGTAGCAGAAGCAAGAAATACAGTGCTTTCTAATTCAAGATCCTCAGCTTCTCCCAGAGCCGCCATCTTGGGAGAGGCCAAGCAGGGGAAGGATCAGAGCAGCTGCAGATAGATGCCTGACAGACCAAGGAGATACAGCTGTGGACATTCGTTTTTTTATGT
>NW_006409073.1:220992-234603 GCF_000296735.1 Chrysochloris asiatica
CTGATGACTCTAGATTCATGGGAAGAGAGGGACTAAGTGCTGGTGGCCAGGAGGAAGACTTGCATGATGTGCCCTTTAAAAGTGTAAATTATTATATATGCCTGACTGTTTTTTGTTTGTTTTTTTAAAAAAGCTAAAGTGAATAGAGAGAAATACTGTTAACTGATGGCACATGGAGGGGATTATCATCGCTGTAATGAAACAAGGTGTATGATTTGTTGAATGTAAATCTGATGATCTGCCCTGTAAATTTTCACTCAATCCACAATAAAAACCTTAAAAAAACAGAATGAGTCCTGTGCATTCCACAGCTACTTCAAGTCATAGCCAAGACTGGAAGTTAAACCTCACCAGTACTTGGCTAGTACTCTTCCAAAAAAAATGAGTGGGATCTCTGTCTTTTAGCCAATTCGCTTCAAAGGTCTGTGCCTCTAGAAAAATAGGTTATAAAGATAGCACAATAGCAGTTGTTGTCTTGGTGATGACAATCCATAATTTTCTGTCTCAAGTCTGTCTGCTCCAGTCCTCCTGGAGTCACCCTATATTAGTCCCATAATCCAAATGCATTGATTTTTTTACAATCTTCCTTATTCATTGTCCAACTTTCACATGCATAGGAGGTGATTGAAAATATCATGGCTTGAGTCAGGGGCGCATTAGTCCTCAAAGTGACATCTTTGCTCTTGAACACTTTAAAGAGATCTTGTGCAGCAGATTTTCCTAATGTAATGTGTTATTTGATCTCTTGACTGCTGCTTCCATGAGTGTTAGCTGTGGATCCAAGCAAAATGTAGTCTTTGACAGCTTCAATCTTTTCTCCATTATCATGATGTTATTTATTCACCCAGTTTTGAAGATTTTTTTCTTTACATTGAGGTGAAATTAATATTGAACTCTCTCTGTTTTATTCTCATTAGTATTTCATGTCCTCTTCACTTTCACAAGCAAGGTGTGCATTTGCATATTGCAGGTTGTTAATGAGTCTTTCATAGATCCTGATGTCACAGTCTTCTTTAATATAATCCAGTTTCTCAGATTATTTGTTCAGCATATAATTGAATAAATATGGTGAAAGTATACAACCCAGGGGCACACTTCTTGATTTTAAACCATTCAGTATTCTCTTGTGCTGTTTGAACAACTACCTCTAGTATAGGTCTCTATGTACAGGTTCCTTATAAGAACAATTAATTATTCTGAACTACCCCTTCTTTGCAATGTTATCCATAGTTTGTTATAATCCACACAGTTAACTGCCTTTACAGAGTCCAATAAAACACAAGTAGACATCTTTCTGGTATTTTCTGCTTTCAGACAAGATCCATCTGATGCCAATAATGATATCCCTAGTCCCAGATCTTCTTCTGAACCTGGCTTGAATTTCTGGTAGCTTCCTGTCAATGTACTGCTACAACTGTTTTTGAATTTTCTTCAACAAAATTTTCTTTCATGTAATATTAAAGATATACTTTGGTGATTTTCGCATTGTTAGCTCACCTTTCTTTGGAATAGGCACAAATATGGATCTCTTCTAATCGGTTAGGCTGGTAACAATCTTCCAAATTTCTTGCCATGAACAAGAAAGAGCTTCCAGTACTGATTTAGTTTGTTGAACCACTTCAATTCAATTCCTAGAGCCTTGTTTTTCGCCAGCGTCTTCAGTGTAGCATGAACTTCTTCCTTCAATATTATTCCATAGCATTCTATATTGTTCCAGTGTTGCTAAACAGTTCCAGTAAAGAGAAGCCTGAAAGCATTCTGTTTCTGAACTTTTGTATTAACTTGCTTTTTAAAAATTCTTCTTTGTCTCCACAGTTCTGAAATTTTGCAATCTTGTTTAAGCCCTATTTTCAGTGGGGCGTATGATAGACCCTTTGACCTGTTTTTTCCAGTGTGGGAAATTTTTCTTGAATTGTTTCATTTACAATTTTCTTCCTTCCCTTTCTGGAATGCCTGTTATTCAGATGTTGAGCCTTTGAGCTAATCCTCCTACATGTTGCATCTTTTCTTTCCTATTTTTCATTGTTTTGGCTTTTGACTCTTTTCTGGGTCATTAGGCTTTATGTTCCAAACTATCTATTGAATTTTTCATTACAATTAAATTTTTCTGCTATCATTAAAAAATTACTTGTATAAATAATTTCTTTTAGAAGGATCAGTACAAGGCTGATCCCTATTAAAGATGTCACAAATACCCAACTTTTCCAAAATGCTGTTGTACTTCATGATCTCTGATAACAACCATCACTTCTCCCCTTAGTATTCTCCCTCACATTCTGGGACTTCACAATTCACTGCCACATCTCACAGAACTCACAAACTATCAAGGATAAGGCTCATGCAGTTGCGGAGGTTGGCAAGTCCCAAATCCATCGTTCAGATGTCAATCTGGAGGCTCCTACTCACTCATGCTAAGTCATCAGGTAAGATGACAGGCTATTGTGAATAGTGCTGCAGAAGCAGACAAATCAGGTCAAGCTATGGGCCACTGGCTCAACTCCCAAGAACCAGAGGTCAGATGGAAGTGAGTCAGATTCAGGACCCAGAGCAAGAGAGTGAACTTTACCCATATTATTACGGTCCCCAAGTCTCTCTCAGAGACACAAAACAACCAAAAGTGAAAGAAACTCTCACATAGTTGCTCAAGCAAAGGAGCACACCAGAAATCATGTCACCAAGGTGCCTTCCCAAGTCCTGGGCTAGGGATCTTTCAGGGCAGTAAATGATGTCTGGTTAGTGTTTATCAAGATAGTCAATACAACAACTAGTCTTCTGAACATCCTTAGATGGAAGAGGGATCACAAAGACGGCATTCTGCCCATGTCTAGGGCCTTGATGGAAGTGCGTTGTCAGCCTCCTGATGTCAAAAGGTCAGATTGATGGCATATTGGTCATTACTGTGCATGTTAGGTAGACCAGGTCTGATCTCAGCCAGTTATGTGACCCCAGTCTACTACTTAAAACAAATTAAACAGGAAGCTGGTGGTTTGCCTAATAAGGAGACAGCTTAAAGCATGAAGTTATTTCTTGTTTTACACAGATATCAACGACGATAAGCTAATTTGCAGACCATACTCCTAAGGAAACTAAGGGTGGAGACTTGAGTCACATCATCTAGTCAGTCACAGATCAAGGTACATTCCACCTTAATTCTACCTCAATAATATAAAAGACACCTCACCCAAATTGGGACCATAACTACAGACAGAGGCTAAAATTTATAATACATCACAAAATGGTGGACCATGGCACAAAGGGCTATTTAAAGAAATTCACTGCATTGCATTCTTTTTTCTCACTCCCTTTTTAGAACTTTTTATTGTGCATTGAGTGAAGGTTCACAGAACAATCCATCAGTCCTACATTCAACAAATTATACACTTTGTGTCATTACAATGACTGCAATCCACTCCATGTACCATCATTAACTGTATTTGCTCCTGTTCACTTATTTTTTTTCCCTCCCCGCTAACCCCTATTTCCACATTGTTGTTGTTGTTTTTATGTACCGTGCAGTCGGTTCCTATTCATAGCAACCCTGTACAGGGTTTCTGAGGCTATAAATCTTTATGGGAGCACAAAGCCTCATCTTTCTCCCACAGAACAGCTGGTAGTTTCGAACTGCTGACCTTGCGGTTCACAGCCCAATTTGTAACCACTACGCTACCAGAGCTCCTTTATATCCACATAGAATTTTACATTTAGCAAGAAAATCTTTTCTTAACTTTTTACAACAATTTGTCCTTTTGTGATTGGACTTATTTCACTCAGCATAATGTCCTCCAGGTTCATCCATGTTGTGAGGTGTTTTTCAGACTCTTCGTTATTCTTCAACATTGTATAATATTCCATTGTGTGTATGTATCAAAGTTTGTTCAAGCATTTTTTCTGTTGATGTTTCTTTAAGATTACCCTGTAATTTATTAATTTTTTACCCATTTAAAATAGCCTGTTTTATTTTGAAATCTACTTGAATTTCTCACCATCTGAAAATTTTATATCTACACTACTCCCTCTTTTTGCTTTGTAGTTGAATTCATTATAAATTGATACCTCTGGTTCCCTATATTTGGTCTTGTAGGTTTGTTTTACTTTAAATACTTCTATATTTGGATTGAGTTCTGGTTGGTGTTGTGATGTATGTTAATCTCAGGTTGTTGTCTGATATTTTTTATTCTCTGTCCAAAGAGCATCCTTTAGTATTTTTTATAAAGTTGGTCTTGTTATTACAAATTCCTTAAATTTCTGTTTATCCGAAAATGTCCTAATTTCTCTGTCATCGTTGAGTGACAACTTTGCTGCGTATATGATTCCTGGTTGGCATTTTTTTCTTTCAAAGTTTTGTATATACCACCCCATTGCCTTATTAATCAGCATGGTTTCTGCTGAGAAATCAGTTTAGTCTTATTGGTTTTCCTTTATAGGTAAAGCTCCATTTTACTCGAGCTACTCTCAGAACTCTTTCCTCGTCTTTGGTTTTGGAAAATTTGATTGTGATATATCTTGGTGACTTTCTTTTGGGATCTGTCCTTCTTGGAGTTCATTCAGCTTCTTACAAGTTTATCTTGTTCTCTCTTATGATGTTAGCCAAGTTTTCTTTCAGCAACTCTTCAACAATTTTCTATTTATTCATTCATTCATTCATTTATTTATTTATTTTCTCTTTCTGTTCTGGAATTCTAATCACCTGTAGGTTATTCCTCTTCATGGTTTCCCACATAACTCTTAGGCTTTCTTTAGTTTTTGGTGTGTTGTTGTTTTTTTTTAATTTAAAAAGTTATTTCTCTAGCATATTAGTATCAAGAGCTAAATCTTCAAGTTCACTAATTCAGGCTTTAATTACTTGGAATCTATTCCTTTGCCTTTTCAATGTATTGTCCATTTCTGAAATCTTAGTATTAATCTTCTAGATTTCTTATTGCAGGTTTTGTATTGTTTCAAAATTTGCATTTATTTTGTCTGTTTTGTTCTTGTAGTATTTTCCTGAATTCTTCTAAAGTTTTTCTGTGTTATCTTTGCTTTCCTCAATCTTTCTGTTAATCCTTTGTAGATTTCTAAGTATAATTCTTTAAAATTCTTTTTCAGTTAAATCCATTACCTTTTCTCCTCAGAAACATTTCTTGGCTCTACATCTTAATCATTTGTTTGAGCCATTTTTTTTTTTCTTGTTTCTTTTTGTGAGTTAAAATTGTTTGTTGTCTCCAGGGCACTATGGTGTTATTATATTTGTATTTAATTGATGGTTGTATGTTGATGTGTTCTTAGGTGCTCACCAACTGTCTCCTGTGGGTGTAGTTACAGAAAGAAAGCATGAATACTGCTCTCCATTCATCATTTTCTAAACTTCAGTTTAGGGTGGATTTGACTGGTAGTGGCTGTTGTATGTCATTGATCAGTTGTTATAGGAGCTGGTACTGGCTCTTGCCCAGTGAGTAGAACTACAGATGGTACAGCTGTGGTTTGGCTGTATGGACACTATGTTGTCCCCTGTTGTGTGGGAAACAGGAGAAAACCCTCCCCACCCCACATACACTACAAACACAACAGGAAGCAAAACAGAATAAACAAGCAAGCAACCAATAATGAAAAGAAAAAATTATAAAGGTGAAAAAGTAATTTAAAATAGGCAGGAACCAGGATAAAAGGATATAATAACTAAAAACAGAAACAGGAAAATGGAGTTATAGAAAACAAAAGGAAGAAATAAAAATAAAAAATAATGCTTAGAAAAACAAGGAAGAGGGAAGATGAAAAGAGAAAGAACATACAGAGTAGTGAAGAACTATCAAAAGGGGAAGGAAACAAGAGGGGAAATGAGAAATAGAGAAAAGAAGGAAAGACAAAAGCAGAGATAGAAAGGATAAAATTCAAGGGAATGAAAAGAAAAGCAGGAGGAAGAATAAACAAACAAAAACAATGAAACTGAAAAAGGCAAAAAGCAAACCCCAAAACAAAAAATAGTGCAGCTGTTAGACCCAGAGAGGAGAAATCCCTGGGGGACTCCTGTAAGCCAAGGAGCTGACGAGTTGGGTGTGGGAGGGATGTGGCCGTGGCATTCCTGGCACTAGTCCTGGTGTGGTGCTGTGGGTTAATGCACTGGACTGCAAGGTTGGTTTGAACCACAACGTCAGTGGTTCAAACTTACCAGCCACTCCTCAGGAACCCTATATAAGGTCGCTATGAGTTGGAACCAACTCAACAGCACTTAACAACAACAGCAACAAATGGAGTTCCTATCAGCCTACATGTTATCTATGTTCAGAGCATTCAATCCATAAGTAGTTTGTGGAGTTAGTTTCAGTGTCTGTTAGAACTACAGGGCAGCTGGGGGGCAGGATGACTGGTTACATGCTAGTCTGGCGGCTATGTGGGGTTGGTATGTGCTAAGCTGAGTTTATGAGTCCTGGTGTAATGCTGTGGATTAATTTGCTGTACTGCAAGTTCGGTTTGAACCTCAAGGTTGGCTGTTCAAGCTCACTAGACACTCCTCAGAAATCCTATACAGAGAGCTATGAGTCAGAATCGACTGGACGGCACTTAACAACAACAAACTGAGCACTTAATAACAACAACAAACTGAGCACTCCCTGAATCCAGGCATCAAAATGGCACACCAAAGCATCATAGCCAACCCCCATCTCACACTCGAGTGACTCACAACCACATGATTCCGAACTCCCAGAGAGCGAGGACTGTGCTTGGAGTAGATGACGGTAGGAGCTGGCCATACTTCTGGTCACCATGGGAGCCTAGGGAAAAATAAGGAATCAGACCTTTCCCATTGCCTGCGTGACTCTGTTCTGCCAGGCCACCTTCTGTCACCACAGTTGCTCACAATGGTTCAACATTTTGTGCTGTATTTGACCTGCCGAAGTTCACCAGTCAGTTTCCCTCTCTCACCATACCTGCTGGATTTCTCCTCCCAGCAAGTACTCAATGCACTTCTCTTACCTGTCTTCTGAAGTTCAGCGTTCCAGGATTTATACCTGTGTCTGTTTTATTTGGTCTCTCGTATCGCTGATATAGTGCGTCTACCTAGTCTGCCATCCTACCAAAAGTTCTGCACTATATTCTAATGTTCACTTTTGTTTCTTGTCTCTTAAAATTGTATCCTAGTCTTGTTTCATGGAAGTCATATCATCTCTTATCCTTGAGGGTAAGTCTTGATTACTTCCAAGTTGCTTTTTTTCTGTTTGCTTGCTTGTTCATTTTGATTTGCTTGTATTATTGCTAGTTCTCTATCTTCCATGTTAGCAGCTTTCCTTAGAGATTTGGTGTAAGTATTGATAACCCAAATAGAGTCTCTCTCCCGCCGCAGCTACTGTGAGTGTTGACTCCTAATGGATCACAGCTATCCCTTTCTTAGAGAATTGCCTTTTGATGGGGAGCTGCCTAGCAGCCTATGTAGATTATGTTTTGGCAACTCACAGCCAATGGCTGATGAATATGAGGGTACAAAAAAACAGCTCTCTTGCTTCTAAGTGAGATCAACTCTGTGGTTCCATTCAACCTCTAGGGCTCTCTGTATCATCAGTCTAAGGCTAGACCCCTGTTGTGAGTATCTCCTTGCTCAGTTCCTTCTTATACCCCACACTGCTCTTTTCACCCACTCCCCCTTATTCTGAAAGCCTGGCCTCAATAAAGCATGTGCACCTGAATTCCCATCTCAACATCTGTTTCTAGGAGCTCTGGTAGCATAGTGGTTACGAATCGGGCTGCTAACCTCAGGGTCAGCAGTTTGAAACCACCAGCTATTCCGTGGGAGAAATATGAGGCTTTCTGCTCCTATAAAAATTTACTGCCTCGGAAACCTTATGCAGGGTCATCATAAGTCGAAACTGACTCCACAGCACATAACCACCACCACCACCACCAATATATAATCTTTAGCTGTCTACTTTTGATTAAGAGTAAGGCCTGAATGGAAGAACAGTTAGGCAGGTTTGCATAGCCCAAGTGGGACACAGGGATTGAGGCATGGTTTGAATGGATAAAAGAGGGGAAACTATGTTAGGATGCTTGAATGTCTTTTGAATCTTCATTTCCCTTGCCTACTATTGTAAAATAGACGCTTGAGGAGCAGAGAAAGGAATAGCAAGAAGCATCACCATAGAAGGCTTGTAAGTCTGCCCTAAGCATATAACTGATTGGAATACCTAAAATGGGGCAAGAAGTTGCCCAGTGAAGGAGGCTTCCTATGGAGCCTCTGCATTACATGAGACTATAGGTGGAAGCCTGAACCACATCCAGATCTTCAGACCAGCCTGGAGTGGCTAGAAGAACAGAAGATACTTCTTGAAAGAAAGAATAGCAGGAAAAATAAAAAATAATAATAATGGCAGCCTGATTGACTATTACAAGAACAATCAAGTTGTTCGACAGGGAGCCATCAAGGCAAGTGGTTGGGTCCCCTCAGGGCAAACACCCTTCCAAGACTAAGACTGAAGGGGAATACACGAGCAGGCATGTGGTCTGACTGGTGACCATGTTGGTTACTGATAAGGGGAAGTGGGGAAGTTGTGAGCCAAGTCTGACCACATTCAATAGACTCCTGTCAACTCGGGTTTAGACCTGGTTGGCCAGCAGTACGGCAAGACCTGGGGACTCCTGGGCCAGAGACACGGACATGGCCACAGAGGACTAGAGTGGAGAATGAAGCATCCAGCTGATATGAAGTGAGGGTAGATGCACAAGAACACCTATACTTGCAAATAGTACCCACTTGACCTGGCTTCAATGGCTGGATGATCAGAACTCGAATAGAAGAAGAAAGAAGAGGGAAAAAAGTAATCCACTACAATTTAATGAACTTTACCTATACTTATGAATATAACAACAACAACAACAACAATGGATATAATAGCTCAAAAGAGGGAACAAATCTTTACAGCTAGGATCATTCCCACCCCCTTGGTACACAGGGTCAAAAGGGATGGGCAACTTAGACATTGGCTACCCCAAATGGGAGGCTCAAGGCAAAAGTGACTGACTTACAAGCTTTCAAGAGGAAGCCTAATTCCAGAGGGTGAGGGGGAAGGTAGAATCTCCACTGAGTGGTTTCCAACCTGTCTGGGTGGGTCTGATGAAAGAAGATGGGGATAGCACTCCTGTGGCACAATAGTGAATAATTGCTATCAGGACTGACTGTGAGGGTTGGAAATGTAAAGGTAGACGTTTTGTAACAAAAGGAGGGGATGGTTGATTTTTCAGTCCAGGAGCAGAGGTTCCTAGGACCATCAAGGAAAAAGAGTGAACTGTGGGGCCCTACCCAGAGAAGCAACAGTGCCAGAGATGGAGGCAGAGACAATGATGTGGAGAGATGGAGCAGCTGGGGACTCTGGACTCAGAGAGGGAAAGGGTCTGTGTGCTGACAGTGGTGTGTGAAAGACAGACTTGCGGGGTGTATCCTTTGGTTGTTTGTTGATGCATGGAGGGAATTGTAATCATTGCAATGAAACGAAATATGGTAGGATGAATGTAACACTAATGTTCTCCCATGTAAACTACCACAAAATTCAAAATAAAAAGTTAAAAAAGAAAAAAGAGTAATATCTGAAAAAGCCTTCGGAAGCGCAGGGTGCAATAGCGGGACTCATCTACTTAGATTCACTATAGGGAGACAGGGTAAATAGGGGTGGTCATTTATTGCAACACCAGAGTCCCCAGAGAAAAGGGGTGGAGTGTGGCTGCCAACAATGCAGGAAGTACACAGAGAAGAGAGCTGGAGCTCTCCCCACATTGTCTTCCCTTGGTATGTAGCTCTCCACATGCTATTTTATCCTCAGCTCTAACTGGTGGCCCCTGTCCTAAGACCTTCTGTTTCAACTTTTCCAGAGACTGTTTCCCTGACCGTGGCCATTTGTCTGATAGGGAGGAGCCCTGCAACACAAAGGGGTGAGAGAGGGGAACTAGGGCTTTAACTGCTTGCTTCCCAGTCCTCTTTCACCTAATTTCTGATTTTGGCCTACTCAGTCTCAGAGGCACCTAAGAATGCCAATTCTTTCTTTTTATTTTCAGGATTTCTTTATCAAAGTAGGGCTGTTCTTAGTGTTTCAGCTATCTTGGAGATGCTAAGTCAATTACCACTCGTCCGTCTGCTTTCTAGCTTTCAAAACCATTGTTTTCCCTGTTGTTTCTTCTGCTTTTTCTCTTGATCAACCTGAGTTTGTCCTTTTTTGATAATCCCTTTATAGTACTTTTAGTGGGTTTCATGACAGAACATGTATGGATTCACTTTGCCACCTGAATCTGGGCAGGGGAAAATACAGCTCTAGTGGTATTAGGAAGATATTTCCTCCCAGAATTTCCCCCCATACAAGTCCTTTTGATGACAGACAAGCAAACGAGAGCCCCAAGTAAGAGAGCCAAAGACCAGAGATGGAAGCTAGGTCGAGTCCTGTGTGGTGCTGTGGGTTAATGTGCTTTAGTTCAAGGTCAGTTTGAAGTACAAGGTCAGTGGTTCAAGTTCACCAGCCACTCCTCAGAAACCCTATACAGGGTTGCTATGAGTCAGAACTGACTCAACGGCACTTAACAACAACAACACAGAGCCCAAGCTTCTTCCCTGAGTCATAGCCTGAGTCAACTTCTGAGGAAATAAGTCCTGAGTCCAAATTCTAAACAAGATTGGAAGGAAAACAGTTCAGATAAACCAGAGAAGCCTGTCTGGAGGAAGTTCTACAGCAGCAAGAGAAGCAAAATGTGCTAAATCTTATCAGTAATCAGAACATGGACTGTATAAAGTATGAATTCCAGAAAGTTGGCAAACCTCACATACACATTGTCAAAAATGATTAAAACACAGAAAGATCTATATTCTAAACATTAGTAAGCTAAAATGGAATGAAATTGGCCATTTTGAATTGGAAAATTGTATGGTCCACTTTACAAGAAATGAAAAACTGAAGACGAAAAAAATTTCAACATCTGTCTTGAAGTGTAATACTGTCAATGGTAGAATAATATCTACACACCTACAAGGAAGACCAGCTAATGAAACTAATACTCAAATGTATGCACCAACCACTAATGCCAAAGATAAAGAAATTGAAGATTTTAACTAATTTCTATAGTCTGAATTAATCAAACAAGTAATCAAGATGGTAGCCTGGGGGCTCAGGACCCTAGTCTCAGGGACCATCAAGAGCAATTGGCATAAAATAGTCTTCATGCTACTTTGGTGAGTGACAATTGGATCTTACAAGCTCATGAGTGACCATCTAAGGCACCCTATTGGTTTCTCCCTGTCTGGAGTAAAGAAATCTGATGAAAATCAAAGACACACGATAACAGTTCAGTGGACTAATGGACCTCGAAAACCTCAGTCTCTTGAGACCAAAAGAACTAGATGATTCTTTCTTGGTATCTCTACCAACTGCTCTGAAAGAGAATACATTAGAGGCAGATAGGGAGAAAAATGTGGGGAAAAAAAAAAAAATCAGGCCTGGTGGAAAACCCCAAAACAATAGCCTTTAGTCACCCTTCAGGTCTGAAAATGAACTCACCCCCATGGCTGAAATTTCAGCCAAATAATATATAAGTCTATAATGGGAACAATAACACTAATGAGGTATGCATACCTTTTTGAACATTTGAGATTTTAAAAAGGCAGCATTTACCCAAGGACAAAGTTCAAAACAGATAGGAAAGAAGGAGGAATAAAAACAGGAAACACAGGTAGGAAGTAGGATAAGTGATGTTACATTGAGGGGGTTGCCATCAATGAGATGAAACAAAATTGTGTATGAATTGTTGGATGTAAAACTGATGATGTGCTCTGTAAGACTTCACCCAATTCTCAATAAAGAGTTTCTTTTAAAGCAGCATTATTCAATTAGTCAGCCTTAAAGAATGATGCACCAAAGCTCTCTATCTAGAATTACTAGGGAATAAGGATTGCCCATGAAATCGTTTTTCAGATAATGGAAGCTTACTTCATTAAATGCCTAAACTATTGTGATGTTTTTGACTGAAATTTTTCTGTAAAATGTTATGAATTCTTGATTTCTAAAAACAAATATTTAACAATAAATTTTCTTCCTAAAAAATATGCACTGATAATTATTGATGTTTGAAATGAGAAAGTTAGAAACAAAGAAGGATCCTTAGAAAACATGGCCTAGATGATAGAAACACCACCAGAGATTACATGATAGAATTTTGCAAGACCAATGACTTTGTTCAACAACAGAGAGACTTGTTATGGATTGAATTGTGTCCCCCAAAATATGTGTGGGCTGGGCTGGGCCATGAATTTCAGTGCTTTGGCAGTTATACAATGATGTAATGTGACAGTTATGTGGTGATCCCCCATGATGTGATCTGATGTAATAAATCAATAAAAGAATTAAAAGTTGGATGCAATCCCCTTAATCTCATCACAGCCCTAATCCCAAATAAGGGGAATTTCTCTTGGGGGTGGGAAGAGGAGAGGCTGCAACACCTTTTGTCTTTGCAAGAGATACATGGGGAGGAGAGAGTAGAAATCAGAGGGACCTATTGGCATTTAACAACAACAACATTACCACAAGAAAGAAGAGCCAGGAGTGGAGTGTGTACTTTGATTGCATTGTGAAACTCCTAGTTCCAGGAGGGAATATTGATGCTAAGACACAAAGAGATCGCCAAGGAATACTTGTTGCACAGATGCTGAAAGGAGACAAGGACCTTTCCTCAGAGCTGACCGAAAGAGAAAGAATTCCCCTAGAACCAGCGCTCTGAATTTGGACTTCTATCATGGTGTGTCATTGTAGGATAAGCACTGGACCACTAACCACAAAGTTGGCAGTTCAAATCCACCAGTTAGAAACACTATACAGGGTCATTATGAGTCAGAACTGGCTCAGTGGCACTTAACAACAAACTAAGAGAGAATACACTTGTTTGTTAAAGCCATCTACTTGTGGTATTTCTGTTATAGCAACACTAGATAACGAAGACAAGACTATACACATGGATGGATCTCACCAGATGGAATACAAAGGAAACAAATTGACTACACTGATGGAAAGAGACAATATTATGTCAGAATAAAGCTCAATATCATCAGTCAGATTAAGACCATTTCAAGTACACATTTGGTACATTGAACAAAAATTACCAAAGACCAGATGAGTTGTGGGATGACATCAAGGATGTCAATAATGGAGAAACCAAAAGATCATTAAAAATACATGAAAGAATGCAAACCCTAGAACTATAAAGATCACCAGTGAAAAAGTAGGGACAAATTTAGGAGCTCTCAGACATGGCATAAATATACTATCAAACATTACCAAAAAACCCACACAATCAGTAGAAGACAAAATAGATGACTGGGACCTCCTAAAATTAGATACTTATGTACATCAAAAGATCTCACCAAAAGAGCAAAAAGGGAGCCCACAGACTGGGAAAAATTTTTTGCAACAACATGTCAGACAAGGCACTAATATCTAAAATTTATAAAGCTACAACACACCTTGTACATGGACCAAGAGGCAGTTGTTCGAACAGAGCATGGGAACACTGAATGTTTTAAAATTAAGAAAGATGTGCGACAGGGTTGTATTCTTTCACCATACTTATTCAACCTGTATGCTGAGCAAATAATCCGAGAAGTTGGGTTATATG
>NW_006409073.1:238278-243410 GCF_000296735.1 Chrysochloris asiatica
CATTGGCTCTTGTTCATATGGTATCTCTTGAAATGGTTGAACATTAACCATTTCCTTTTGGTACAATGACTCTGTGTATTCCTTCCATCTTTTCTTGATTAGGTGGTTGGATTAAGAGTCATCACTATGCTACCAGAGCTCCTTTGAATGAATTAGGTAGGTTGAAAAAAAAAACAAACACTCTAGTTCCTTTTTCCTCAAGTGAGATGTGGGCAAAAGTATCAGCCCACTTTTCTTCCTCCTGCAAGCTCAGACCGAAGAACCCTGCTGAAATAAAAGGCACAATTGGAAGGAAACAATCAGGAGTGGCAAGAATTATAATGATGCTGCCCACACAGGAGGAAATCAATGGGGAGACCCCAGGGGTTCAAAAAGTTCATGGAAATTTTCATTATGTTTTTTTTAATTTTAACTTTTTATTATGAATTGAGTGAAAGTTTACAGAGCAGAGCATCAGTTATATATTCAACAAATCATATATTTTGCTTCATTACAATGATTGCAGTGCCTTCCATGTGCCATCCTTTAGCAGTATTTATCTCTATTCACTTTAACACATTCATCTCTATGTCTCCTGCCACCTGCATTTTTCCTCTGCCAACCTCCCTCTTGTATATTGCCTGTCCCATCACCCATGTTAACATATGTCTACCCTCTAGCTTGTGAATAACGTCCCCTCCACCCACATAAGTATCATAGAATGTTCCTTTCATCAAGAAAATATTTTCTTAACTTTTACAACATTATTGTTGTTTTTGTTGTTGTTAAGTATTGTGGAGTCAGTTCTGACTCATAGTGAACTTGCACAGGGTTTCTGAGGCTGTAAATCTTTATGGGAGCAGAATGCCTCATCTTTCTCCCATGGAACCGCTGGTAGTTTCAAACTGCTGACCTTGCGGTTGGCAGCCCAACTCATAACCACTACGCTACCAAAGCTCCTTTGGTCTCATGTAATATTTGTCCTTCTGTGATTAATTTTACTCAACATAATATCCATTCATGTTGTGAGGTGTTTTGCAGATTCATTGTTATTCTTCTATGTTGGGTAGTATTCCATTGTGTTTATGTACCAAAGTTTATTTAATTATTCTTCTGTTGATGGGCATTGTGTCTCTTGTAGATAGCATATTTAAGGATCCTCCTTTCCTATTAATTCTGCTCTGTCTCTTGACTGCTGCACTTAAGACATTTATATTTAGTGTAATTGTTAATAGGTATAAATTTATTGCTGTCATTTTGTTGTGTGCTTTTTTTGTGTGGTTTCTTTGCTCCACATAATTTTCTATACTGAGTCCATTTTATTTGTGGGTTATCTTTTCATTTTCATTACTGTTGTTAATGTTTACTAAATCTTTCCGATTTTCCTATTTTTCATTTTGATATGACGGCATGTTAATTTTTTGAGGTTTTCCTATAATTTATTAATTTTCCCCATTTAAGATAATCTATTTTATCTTGAAATCTACCTGAATTCCTCACCATTTCAAAGTTCTGTATCTATACTATCCCCTCTTTTTGCTTTGCAGTAGACTTCATTATAAATTTATGCCTCTGGTTCCCTATTTTCAGTTTTGTAGGTTGGTTTTATTTTTAATGCTTCTACACTGGGACAATAAGTAATATCATGATAAATGGAGGTTTCATTTTGCTTGGATTCACTATCAACCACAAGCAGTAGGTAAATCTGCTGAACAAGACTACTTTAAAGTGTTCTAGAAAAAAAAAAATGTTCAAGAGCAAAGATGTCAATTTGAGGACCCAAGCCATGGTGTTTCCAATAACTTCATACACATGTGAAAATTGGGACAATGAATAAGGAAAAACTGTAGGAGAATTGATGTATTTGAGTTATGGTGTTGGAGAAAGATATTAAAGGTACCATGGACTATCAGAAGAACAAATAAATCTGTGCTGGAAGAAGTACAGCCAGAACGCTTCTTAGAAGCCAAGATGGCCAGACTTCATCTCTCATACTTCAGACATATTACCAAGACAGAGTAGTTCCTGGAGAAGCACATCATGCTTGGTAAAGTAGAAGGTCAGTGAAAAAGTGGGAAACCCCAAAGAGATGGATTGGCACAATGGCAAGAGCAATGGGATCAAGCATAGCAGCAATTATAAGGATGGCACAGAAGTCGTCAGTGTTTTGTTCTGTTATACATAGAGTCACTATGGGTCACAGCCAACTTGGTGGCACCTAACAACAACAACATATCTGAATTAAGTTTTAGATACTGTTAACCTCAGGTCGTTGTCTGCTGTTGTTGGTTCTTAATCCAAAGAACATCCTTTAGTATTTTTTTATTTGTAACCATTCGTTCAAGACTTTCCCACCTTCTGACAAAGAAATGACATCTAATTTTAAATCGAATGGCTGTGACTAATTTTGGAAGGTAACTATAGAGGGAGCAGGGCTGGTCTGAGTCATCCTTGGATCTGGTGCTCAATGCAAGCTTTGTTGAATGACTATCTGATTGATGAAGGCAAATTAATCTTCCTAACAGAAGCTAGAGATCAACGATTTTCCAAAGTCCAACTCCTTTGTCACTTCTCCCAATTGGTGGACCTGTCTATTTGTTGAGTGGTAGACACAATCCCAGAAAAAGAGCCTTCCTGTTGGTCAAACATTTGCCTGCTTATTTCTCCAGAGTTCCAAATGATCCTTCCAAGGGTTACCCAAACAATGCTTTGATCTCTTGGATTGAGTTAGCAGAGGGAGTACCACCATTTCTGTGAAAGCCTGAGGTATGATTCTATACCTCAGACTCCTTTCAACCAAGAATTCCAAAGAGATTTATCCTGCCTAGAACTTCACTTTCTCATGGCCCTGCCTACCCAGGGAAGGATAGAATTGCATCTCAGTGAAGGGTATGCCCAAATGGGAAACAACGGATAGGGGATGAAGCAGAAGTTCTTGTATACATGGTACTCTTAGTTAGGCAAGGCTATGTATCCACCCTCTGGTTAGGGAATGAGGAGAGAGCCAGGATTCCTATTTTCCCTACCACCAAGAAGCCATGTTGCCTTTCTGGCACACTTGGGTCGTGTTACCCAAACGGAGCTCAAAATTTCTGACAATGTAAATATGCACAGTATCCCATGAACACAGTACACTCATAGTCTCAGACTAGTACAGATAGAAGAAAGCAGAGGCACAATTTCCAAGGGATAGCACGACTAGCTCAGAGTCACTTTGGGATTTGAAGCCACCTGACTTACTGTGTATTCTCCCAAGAGCAGACCCTGACACAAGGGCTTGGATGCAATTTACTTGGGAGAAGATAATGGAAATAAGAATGAAGAAATGGGGATAGCAAAATAAATAAGAGAGACAAGTCAATTTAAGGTACATTAGTGGACTAGTTGCTACTATAGGCAATTGGAGCTCAATCCTGTTGGAAATCCACTGAGAAATTTTGTGGGACAGACCTCAGCATTATCCTTTTAGATGATGTGGGCCCTGTGGATTCATTTACTGGCTTCCATCCTCCTCATTGGTTTTCAGTGACTACCGAGGGATTTCATGTTGGATCTGTAAAACAAAGTAAAGTGTTTGGGATACACAGCTTCTACCACTGCTACTACCACTGAAACACCATTGTTGTTATTGTTAACTGCTGTTGAGTTGGCTCAGATACATAGCAACTCCACATAGGGGTTCCACTGAGTTGGTAGTGGGGTTGAACTGTTGACCTTGTAGTTAGCAGCCCAGTGCTTATCCAACAGCACCACACCATAAATTCTGTTCCTCCCAATTCCTCCCCCCAAATTGTATCACTACTTTTTCTTTCAGCAAGATTCTTAAGTCTGAGTTTGAAGAAGGAAAAAAAAAGTGGGTTGATACCTTTGCCCACAACTAATTCTAGGAAAAAGGAACTAGAGTGGTTTTCTTCTTCCCTCATTTTCAATTTACTAAAATAGCTCTCAACAAAACCACCTAGTCTCAAAGCAAGGAAAATAAAAGAGGGAAAAGGCAAAAAACAAATAGGTTTTCAGGAATAACTTCTAGTGTCACAAAAGCACAGCCAGAAGGGATGAGCTTTCTCATTAGAATGATGAGGCCCAGGGACTTGCCAAGGTCTCTCAATGGGTTAGAGGTATAGCAGTCAATGTAGGTTAGGCTATCTACAGTAAGGAGTCCCTGGTGACACAAAAGGTTAACCATAAGAAAGAATTTATTTGATAAGGATCAGCACAAAGCTGGTTCCTATGAGGTGGAAGTCATTTTTCCAAACTGTAATACTACTCCATGATCTCTAGTATCAGTTACTACTGCTCCACTCAGTACTCTCCTTCTGGTCTTTGGATTCTCTGATGTCTCACAGAACTTACAAACTGTCAAGAAAATAGCTCATGCAGTTGTGGAAGCTGGCAAGTCCCAAATCTGTAGACCAGAAAAACTGGAGACTTTTCTTGACTCACACAGTTGCAGGAAGTTGATGAACCCAAATCAGCAGGTCAGAAGAGAAGCCTGCTGACTCACAAGGCAGCAGAAGCTGGTGAATTAGATCTGACAATAGGCTGCTGGCTTTGACAAATTTGATGCAGGATTCAGAGCAAGAGAGGAAACTCTGACAGAGCATTTATATACAAGGGTGAGTCAAAAATTATCCACACTCAGGTTATGTTAAAATGCTGACGACAACAATGAGCATGTACATGAAATTATTCTTTTGGATGGACAAGTAACAGTGGATTGTGTGGCAAATAAACCATGCCTCTCTGCCTATGAAATCATCTGCAACAGACTTGGGTTTCAAAAAATTTGTGGGAGATGGGTACAAGTCATGGAAGAGGATAAACAGAAGTGTTTGGACATCTGCAAACAAAATTTAGACTGGTACTAGAAGAAAGGTGAAAGTTTCTTTTAAAAAATCATTACTGGGAGAACAAACAAGATGGCGGATCAGGTGGACGTATAGCAGAGAGCTCCACCAACAACAACACAGAATACCCGACCAAGCAGGTTCAGGGGATGGTCCCAGAACTCTGAACCACATATAAAGGAGTACTTGGAAGGTTGGAAGGCTCACAGCTGGGGGAATTTGTGGCAGAAGCAAGAAATCTATTGCTTTCTAGTCCAGGACGCTCGGCTGCTCCAGGAGCCGCCATCTTGGGTGAGACCACGTGGG
>NW_006409073.1:246505-259357 GCF_000296735.1 Chrysochloris asiatica
GAAACAAGTTATATGAATTGTTGAATGTGAAACTGATGATGTGCCCTGTAAACTTTCACTCAATCCACAATAAAAACCTTAAATTAAAAAAAAAAACAAAAAACAGGATTTCAAAGTATAGATTCCTCAGGGAAAATAAAAGCACCTCCTTAATTTAAAAAAAAATAATAATTAATTAAAATAAATTCTACAGCCAGAGTGTAGTGCAGATCGTTTTTGACTAACCCTTGTATATGGTGAATGAAAACCATACTCTCAAGGAAGCTTCCCTTACTTGAGCAAGGCAATACAAGGGTCTAACTTGAATACGAGATAAGGGTAACATGGTGACTTCAGTCACACTCTAATCCTGCCTTATTAACATAATGAACAGTTTACACCCAAATGGGACCATAATTATAGGCCTAGAAGCAAGGATTTACAACACATCAAAAATGGAGGATAATTTCATCAGATCACAAAATGGAGGATGGCTACATCATTAAATAACTGTCAGAACATTTAAATCATGGCCTAGTCAAGTTGATACATAACCTTAACCATCATAGTTCCAGACACATTATTTGCATTAGTAGCAAGCTGTCCCCAGTCCCCTTGGTGGGCCACAAGAACCTTGTTTGCATAGTTCTACTCACTAATTTCTGGACTGGAAGGCTGGTTTGAACCCCAAGGTCAGCAGTTCAAGCTCACAAACCGCTCCTCAGAAACCTTACAGGGTTGCTATGAGTCAGAACTGACTTGACGGCACTTAACAACAACAACAAATCAATAATTTGGTAATAGTTACAAGATCACAGCTCAAAAAGCATATGAAAGCAATCCATCACACCACATGCATGACTACTTGTCAAAAGTTTAGTGTGTCAAAACCACCTAGAGTTGCCTTGGCAGACAGACCTAATGATCTGCTTTCAAAAGGTCAAAGCCTCAAAACCTTATGGAGCAGTTCTGCTTTGCACACATGGGATCACCATGAGTTGGAATCAACTCAATAGCAACTAATGACAACAGCATGCTACCCTAAAAATCCCCAAATCTCAACAGCCTCCAATAACAAAGACTTATTATTTGCTCATGTTTTATGCTTATCATGGGTCATTGTGGCTCACATTCTTCCTTGTAAAACCCAGCTTGATGGACACCTTATGTGAAACACTGCCAGACCATAGTAGATGAAAACAGAATGAATAGATAACTCCACACAGCCTTTCTATTTCCAATTTTTTGAGAAAGTGCCATACTATTTTCCACTGTGGTTACACCATTTTACAGTCCTGCCAGCAGTGTAGGAGGGTCCTAATCTCTATACACTTCACCAGCATTTGTTTTCTGAATTTTTTTATTTTGCTGTTAATGCTGGGGTAAGATGCTATTTCATTGTTGTTTTGATTTGTATCTCTCGAACAGCTTATGATTTCTTCATATGTTTGTTGGCTGCCTGAATGTCTTTGGCGAAATATCTGTTCATGTCCTCTGCCCATTTTTAAATTACGTTATTTGTCTTATTGTTGAGGTGTTGAAATATTCTATAAATTTAAGAGAATCTGATGTGTCATTGCCAAAATTTTTTCCCCAACCTATGGTTTTTCTTTTTCCTCTTTTGGTGAAATCTTTGGTTGTACTAGTTAAGTGCCTAATTATGTACTAATTATCATGGCTAATTCTTAGGAGGTCCCAATCATCTATTTTGTCTTCTGTTTGTATGTTTTCAGTTTTGTTTGATAGTATATTGATAATTAATTAGAGTCTCTAAATTTGTTCCTACTTTGATGATTTTTACAGTTCACAGTTTTACATTTAGATATGTGATTCACATTGAGTTTGTTTTTATATATGGGTCACAGTGACAAACTTTTACCTGGAAACAAGACATGCACTTTCACTCACATATCAAGGGCCAGAGCGTCATATGATCAAGCATAATGTTAATGAGTCAAGGAAGTAAAATTCACTATTCAGAGCTCACCACTTTTTTCATTCATGTCCTTTTTTTACTTCACGATGAAATCTAAGATTCCACTTTATATTTAGCTGTCATGTCTCCTTAGTCTCTTTCAGCCTTTGATATTATTGTTGTTGTTGTTAAGTGCCATCAAGTCAGTTCTAACCCATAGGGACCCTGTAGAGGGTTTCCAAGGAGCGACTAGTGAGCTTGAATCACCAACCTTGGCAGTTCAAACCAATTTTTCAAAAATGTTTTATTGTGAATTATGTGATACTTTACATGGGAGAACACTAGTTTTACATTCATTCTATCATATATCATTTCATTGCTATGGTTACAATCCCCTCCATACATCATCAACCAACAACAAGGTATACCCTGCAAGCCTGCTTCCCCACCCCGACCCTGGTCATCAGCACACAGCCCCTCTCCCTCTCTGGGTCTAAAGTCCCCAGTTGCTCCATCTCTACAAGTCATCGTCTCTGCTTCCATCTCTGGCCTTATTGCTTCTCTGCGTAAGGCCCCACTTTAAGCACTTCTCCCTTGATGGTCCCAGGAACCTCCATTCCTAGACTGCAGTTAATCACTCTCATCCTTGGTACAAAACATCTACCTTTACATTTCCAAGCCTCACAATCAGTCCTGGTAACAATTATTCACTATTGTATCACAAGAGACCCATCCGCATTTCATTACATCAGCCGTGCCTAGACAGATTGGATACTACTCAGTGGAGATTCTACCTTGCTTCACGCCCTCTGGATCTAGGTTCCCTCTTGAAAGCTTGTAAGCCAGTCACTTCTTGCCTTTGAAGCCCCCCATTTTGGGTAGCCAATGTCCAAGTTGCCCATCCCTGTCTACTCTGTGTATGGAGGGGGTGGGAATGATCCTTGATGCAAAAAGATTTGTTCCCGCTTTTGAGCTACTGCATCCGTAGGTATTCAAACCAATTTTGCAGTCCAGTGCATTGCAGTCCATAGCACCACACCAGGATGCCTTTGCATATCTTTTTTTTCTTTTTTTTGGTTAGAAAAAAAAAAAAAGCTTTAATTGTAAATTGAGTGATAGTTTACATGGGAGAACACTGGTTTTACACTTATCCTATTGCATTTTGTTTCATTGCAATGATTATAATCCCTTCCATGCATCATCATTTAACAGTATTTGCTTCTCTTCTGTTTAGTTTTGTTGGTGTTGTTTTAGGGAACGGTTGTTTTTTGTTTGATGTACACAAAAACACTCAGGAACATATAAGCATTTAAACAACAAAAAGCCTAATTCTGCAAGCCAGCCACCTGGCCACCAGCACACAGCCTTTCTCTTTCCATGCATCTAGAGTCTAGCTAGAGTCCTCAGCTGTTCTAGCTCTCCATCCCATCACCTCTGTCTCCATTTCTAGTGTCGCTGCTGCTCTGGTTATTGTGCCAAGTTCCGCTCATGCTCTTCTCTCTTGATGGTCCTAGGGTCCTCTGTTCCTGGAATGTAAGACTAACTACTTCCCCCTTTATGTTACAAAACTTCTACCTTAACAGTTGTGACAATTGCAATTAGTCATGATAACAATTACTCACTACTCAATCAAAAGAATCCTTTCCCCCATTTCCTTTCACCTGACCCATCTAGACAAGATGAAAACTACTCAGTGGGGAGTCTATCTTCCCCCCACTTTGCATATCTTCTTGACCTTGACACTTTTGAAGAGTTGTTGTTGTTGTTTGAAGAGTACTGGTTGGTTATCTCATAGACTATCTCTTAATTTGGGTTTTTCTGGTGTTTTCTCATGATTAAACTGAGACCATGTATTTTGGCCAGAACATCACAGAAGTATTGTTTTGTCCTTCTCAGTGCACCATACCAGAAGTTATAACGTCTTATTACTAGTGTGATATTAACTTTGATCACTTTGTTGAGGTGATGCTAATGTTTCTTTAACTCAATAACTCCAGGATGATTGTTTCAAAAAAATAAAGTGAAAAATCATTCTTTTAGGCAACCAGTGAGGGTCAGGCTGCTAAACTCAAGGTCAGCAATTCAAAATTACCCAGGGGTTCCACGGGAGAAAAATGAGGCTTTCTGTTCCCATAAAGATTTACAGCTTTGGAAACTCTATACAGGGTCACTATGAGTCAGAACCAACTCCACATCATATCACCACCACCACCATCATCCAATGAAAATGATCACTTATAGTGATACTTGTCCTTAAATCTCCTTAAATCATTCAGAAGGAGCCGAGCTGCAGCCATTGTCTATGGAGACCCAACTCTCCTCCGCGGCCCCAATACATGCATCTGGTCAGAGCTCTCCCCTCCCTTCTACATAGCCTGGGCAAAGGAAACCCCATTAACCAACCAAATAACAAACAAACTATCAAGATTTTCACAACATAAGAGAGAACAGAAGCTCAAACTTCTAACCATGTGGGTAGGAGCAGAGTTTTATGATAAATGGGCTGGGCATGAGGGAAATGCTTAAAAGAAGGTATGATGTGGGAAAATGGAAGAGGGTTAGGGGTGGGTAGAAAGAAAGAAGAAACCCTTTGAAGCCCTAAATAGTGAATCCTTGTCGTCACTTAATGTGAAACAAGCAAACATGTTAGTTAAGAAAGCCATCATTTCATGTCCTGGAAAAAGACCTCATACTTCCCAATATGCCCTCCCCCCTCATGTGCTTTTTGCCTAAAGAATGAAAGAATGAGTTGACTGGGTGGAGACACAGTAAAGCCTTGTGCATTATTAGGCAGACAGAATCATAGACCAGCAGGTGAATCTCCAACCAGAGACACCAGAAATAAAAACAGTCTCTGATTTCCTCTATGGGACAAGTGAGAGCCCACCTCTGGGGACAAAATGACAAGATCTTACTACATAGGTCATGGAAACTGTGAGGCCAGGTCATTCCCATTCAGCCCCAAGGGAAGAATTTCCCCCTAAACGGAAAAGGAAGCTGTCCTCAACAAAACAATAATGGTCTCTGGGCAAAGAGCAACTGATCATGGCCCTGGCGTCTTATACGCTCTCATTTTTACTGAATTTTCACAAGGACAAAGACTGAAGTCACTCTACCCTCTACCCTATAGGTCTATTTGGACTAGCAAATTCTTTTTTCCAGTCTACAAAAGGGAGCCCAACCCTTCTCTCCCCTGTAAAGTTTTCTTGACCCACCAGGGAACATCACTTCCACCAATAACTACTGAATGACTACTGTGTGCCGATCACATGCTACATCCTGAGGAGACATTGCTCCTGTTGTTGAAGGGCTCACATTCTCATGTGTGAGGAAAATATGTAAAATGAGTGTTGTTGTTGTTAAGTGTTGAGGAGTCAAGGAAGGCTAGTGAGTTTGAACTACTGACCTTGAGGTCCAAACCAACCTTGCAGTCCAGTGCATTAACTTGCAGCACCACATCAGGACTCCATGTAAATGAGTTGTTGTTAAGTGCCATTAAGTTGGTTCTGACCCATAGCAACCTGTATAGGGTTTCTGAGGAGTTGTTGTTGTTGTTAAGTGTCGTAGAGTCGGTTCTGACCCATAGTGACCCTGTATAGGATTTCCAAGGAGCAGCTGGTGAGCTTGAACCTCCAACTTTGCAGTTCAAATGGCTTTGCAGTCTGTAGGAACCCTGAAATGTACCTGGCACTCAGAGTGAATTGAGAACAGGGAACAGGCAGAGATTCCAAAGGAAAGTCTGTCAACAAAGTATGGACAGTAAGGAATACTTCAAAAAGAAATGATCTTTACATATTGGTGGATATGTGTTGCTTGGGTAGTAAAGAGAACACAGGCACAAAGGGATAAAACACTATAAAGCTATTCTGGAGAACAAGCCTCAACATATTAGGTGAAAAGGGAAAGAGGAAAAGTCCCATGGGCTGATTTACATATCATGAGAATAAATTTGCATGAGAATAAATTGAGACTTATGCAATAGTCCAGGAAAGAGACTGGAGGTTTGATGTAGACAGTGAGAGGTATCAGCAAACTGTAATTGAGAAGGCTGGGTAACTGCTAACATTGAGAGCAAGGAGGGAAGGAAGAGAAGGAAAAAGGACTCCCAGTTCCTGGCTTGGGTGGCAGGGAGGATGGGGGTCCAGAGACTTGTGACCGGCAGCTCTAAAGGAAGAATGGGTGTCTTACACCTTTCATTTTGTAACACTCTACTTAACACAAGCATCCACCCATCTCTCACCTTGGGAGATTGTGACCATTGGGTGACAAGATATTTCTTGAAATAATTAAATGATGTTTCTCTCTTTACTTCCTTCTTGCCTTGGTGGTTTATGGTTTGCCAAAACAGAAGGAAGTTGCCTACCACGGTTTTTGCTTCCCAAAGTTAAGCCGCTGAACTGAAGCGGTAAGAAGAACCTCAGGGAAGGGAAAGGACTTGGGAACTAAGGACCAGGGTGCAATCAATTCTGCAAGCCCTAAGCTGCAGTGTCCCTGAGGATGTCTGAGGCTGCTTACAGGCTTCCAGACTCACCAAAGACTTCGAAACCCCATGACTGGCAGAGCCAAGGGACTGGAAACATGAAGAGGGATCTCTGCAGAATGCAGTGCCAGCACTGGAGAGCCCTCCCCAGATGCTTGCAGCTCAGCAAATCCCAGGTCTTGGTATTATGGGGAGGGTTGTTGTTAAATGCGGTCAAGTCGGACAGGTTGGTGAGTTTCAACCGCCAATCTTGAGGTTCAAACCTTTATGGTCTAGTGCTTATCCTACACAGCGCAGTTGGTGTTGCTATATGCCGTGGAGTCGGTTCCGACTCATAGCGACCCTGTACAGGGTTTCAGAGGTTGTAAATCTTACAGGAGCAGAAAGCCCTATCTTTCTCCCGTGGAACAGCTGGTAGTTTCGAACTGCTGACGGTGAGATTAGCAGCCCGATTAGTAATCACTATGCGGTTGAGCACCCACAAAATTGAGGTCAGTTTCCTGCCAGCTCTGTGGAATGAGAGCTGGAGTGGGAAGGGGATAGAGGAGGGAAGTATATGAGGGGATGAGGTTGATGCAAATAAAGGAATACAGTGTTTCTTGCAGAGTTCTCATTCATCACAGCAGTCCCAACACTAAACTGAGAAGGCATGCTGCTTGAGGGGCACACGGAGGAAATGGGCGATGTGCACGGTCTCCCCCATGAAAGTATTAATAGACACCTTCTTGGTGATCTCCATACCCAGGGATCTGGCAGGCTGAGTCCTAAAAGAGACGTGGTTGGTTTTCCAAGATTTCATTTTTAAAACCTGCTTATAGAGTATACGAAAACAGTAATTGGATACAAGCGGAGAGGGTCCATTCTGTGCAGCTCCGCCCGCAACCGTTTACCTACAGGTCCAGTTCTACCAAGCTGGATGGATAGATCCAGAGGGTGGGGCGGGACCGGGCTGGATTTAGGAGCTTTGTGCATGCGCACTGCAAACTCTGAAGCTGCCAAGTCCTCAGCAAGGTAGGCGGGGCTGCCCGGGCATCCGGGTCCCTTACCCCGCCCCCGCCGCATGAATGAGAGGCGCGGCGCCCGCCCTTCCCCCGCCGGGTCCGCCCCTCGCTGGGGGCCGCCGAACGCAGTCTGCTTGCCGCTGTCGCCTCAGCTGCTCTCGGTCCGGACTGACTCTTGCCGCCCGCTGTCTGCTGCTGGGCGCTGAAGGTCCCGCACGCCAGTCGTCGCCGCCGCCACTGGCGCGCCAGAGTAAGTGAGCGAGTGAGGGTGGGAGGCGCGAAAGGCCGCCGCCCCCGGGTCAGGGCTTGGGGGACTGGAAGGACTCCGGATTGGGGATGCTGAGGGCCCGCGCCAACCACCACCCCACCGCAAAACACTTTCCAGGCTCTCCGGCGTTCCAGCGCGGGGCGGGGAGCAATGGGGGCATCTGGTTGAGAGGGAGGCTGAGGAGGGTCCAGCGCGGCCCCGGGACTGAGGTGAACCCCATACAAAGGGTGGCGTGGGGCTGTCACCGGGAGGTGGTCGAGGGGAAGTTCGTGGAGCCCCGCACAGGTCAGGGGCGCAACTGGCGGGCCACCGCGCCCCACTACCCCCGCACCCAGCGTCGGGTCCCAGGGCGTGGGAGACGGCTGGGATAAGCTGGGAAGCGAGGAGGAGGGTGGCGAGGACGGCTGACTGCGTGTTGGCGAGAAGAACGCGCTTTGGGGGGCGCGGCGTGGCAGTGTTTTCCTGGTCCCGATCTACTCCTCCCCTTTCTTTGTGGCGCTTGTCGTGCCCGTTTGTCACAGTTTGCAGGGCTGTGGTCTGGGTTGAGACCTCTTGCTTCCACTTACTCATTAATGAAAGTCATGTAGTGGCCTTAGCATCTGGTGGTGGGGGGCGTGTGTGTGCTTCCAGTGACTGGAGAATTAAAGACCCTCCTTTGTTTCCGGAGACCTTATGATTTCTATGTATTGGAGGCACCTCTGAAGTGAGATAATCAGAAATCACCAAAAAGGATGTAAGGGGGGAAAAGGACATATTACTTCATGAGCCCTTTCCCAATTCTGTCTGTGATGTTATTTCGAACAGCATTTGGTTATTGTTCCTTACTGTAAAAAACTGGGTTTTGGTCATTGAAAATATGTCTGTATTTTTGTTAAGTAAATCTGTACATCTTAAACACTTTGCTTTGGGGTTTTTTAGTTCATGGTAATATATTCAAATATATGTACTTGGGAATAACTCCAAGACATATATCCTTCTGGCTTTAGTTAATCAGTAAGACCTGTATGTACTCATATACTTGTACGTATATAGGAATACTCCATTAGATCCAGGATATTGTTTTCTCGGCTCCTCAGTACAGGCGGATTTTGTTTCTTCCTGCCTCGTTTTAATAATACCAGCAGGTTCTTCCCACTTCCGTGTTTGTTGTTGTTTTGTTTGTTTGTATTTTTGTTTATTTGTTATCTCCCCCTTAATGCTTCAGCGGTTAACAGCCCAGTGCGCCACCAAGGCTCTTTTTGGCAAAGGATTTTATTGCACAGTAACCTGGCATGCGCCCTTGCTTTGATCTGAATTTCCCTGGGTTCTGTTGTCTAATTGTGCAGCCCAGCTCGATGGCTCCTCTTACTGGATTACTGGAAAACAGAACACCTTTTTTCATTGTCCTCATCTCCAGAGAAAGAAGGAAGCTCTGCAGATTCCCACAGACTTTGCCTTATAGGTGAACTTAGTGCCTGACTTTGCTGTATGTCCTGGTAAAATTATGTGGAGTTAAAGTTTCTGTGGACCAAATGAAAAAGAGGTGGTTGTAATAGCATCATCTATTCCTTGCTATTTCTAGCAATCCTTTACATTTTGATAGCTGTTACTTTGGTTGCACGATAATTTATTTTCACTCTCTTTTTACCCCTGTAATTTTGTGGGGTAATGGAAAGGAGCTAAACTGAGTTATCAGAAACACACCTCCAAATTATGTTTTTACTGTGATCTTTTGATTTAACATACCAGTGGTAGAGCAGTTGATAGTAGCTTATTTGGAGATGATGAGATGTTTAACTGAGTAGCTTAGTTTTAAGATTCTCAGTAAGATTATTATTTTTAATCACATGTATTTTCATTCTTGATAGTTTTAAGTATAAAGTGAAATATAAACTAAGCATTCTTGCACAGCATCTGTTTATACGTATTCTCTCGGTTTCAAACATTTGCTTTTAATTTGAAAGGAAATTTTTCCATTGGTTGGATCAGGATCCATTATTCTTAGTAAAATTCTTACCTTATGTTACTATCCACCATGGTTCAAATTCTCTTTTTTTGATGGAGAGGGAGTGGGGAGTGTTAGAAATTAAAATTGATTAAAGTTGGCTTTTTAGTCAGAAAGGTTTAGGTTTTATGATATAGAGTGTAAATTAATTGTTCACATTAATTAAACTGGTGATGGTGGTTGTGGGTTGTGCAGTCGGTTCCGACTCATAGCAACCCTGTATAGGGTTTCTGAGGCTGTAACTATTTACCGGAGCAGAAAGCCTCATCTCTCGTCTTTGGAGTGATTGGTGGATTGGAACTACTGACCTGTGGTTACCAGCGCAACTCATAACCCCCGCCCCCCATGCTACCAGGGCTTCCTGATGAATTTAACTGGAAAAGTTGATTTAAAAACAAGAGCTTCATTAACTAAGTGTCACTAATATTGAAGCATTCCAGTACATTTATACACTGCCTGTCTTGACTGCATGAGATGTTTTTTAGGAATCCTCTTGAAACAAACCATAAGAGGAACTCTTAGATAAACAGAATGTAACCGGAATTATCACTGAAATCAGCTTGCATGGTGCTGCAATACAGTGGAACTTTAATTTTGCAAGAGTGAGTTAGCTATATTTTTGTATCAACAAAAGTACCTAAATACAACTCAGCTTTGTTATTCAGCATTTGTTAATCAAAAATTTTACCAACTCATGGTGTAGCATTTCTGTAGGATAATTGAATGTGCTGCCATCCAGTCGACAGTGATTCATAGCAACCCTCCATAGGACAGAGTAGAACTGCTCTTTAGGGTTTCCAGCACTGTTCATCTTTATAGGACCAGCAGCCTCATCTCTTTCCCTCAGAGCAGCTGGTGGGTTTGAACCGTGTGGTTAACAGCCCAAAACTTAACCCACAACTCCACTAGAAAAATTCTAAAGCAACTTCTATGTCATCAAAACAGGTTAACTTATCCTAAAGCAAATTAGATTAAATTGTTAAATGCTGTTTTAGTGTTATTAACATTAATATTAATATATTAGTGGTGGTAATAGCATATACTTTGTTAACCAACATTGGGATGGGTTTTCCTATCAACAGTGTCTGATAATAAAAGGTGGTTTTTGTTTTTTTTTCCCCATTGAGCATCCCCTATCAATAATATTTTGTTTCAAATAGCATTTCATTTTAAAGTCAATAAGTAATATTATAATGTGTTCATATGAACCATATGGAATTGCTATTTTTTAAAGCAAAAAAATGATCAAATAGCAATTTCATATGGCTTAAAGGAGCTCTGGTAGCGTAGTGGTTACGCATCGGACTGCTAACCTCAGGGTCAGCAGTTCAAAACTACTAGCTGTTCCGCGGGAGTAAGATGAGGCTTTCCGCTCCCATACAGATTTACAGCCTCGGAAACCCTGTACAGGGTTGCTATGAGCTGGAACCGACTCCATGGCACGTAACAACAACAACCTAATAGTAGAGCATTTAGAAAGCAATTACACTTTAGATTCTGTTGCTCTCATTGTTTTTTTTGTGTGTGTTTGTTGTTTTGTTTCTGTCTTACCTTTGTAACTAAGAGAAGAGGTATTTTCTACATTTATTCTCTGTAGGACAAAGAGAATGAATGTGGTTTGTTTAAGGACATACAGATTCAAAATCTGCAGTCTTAAATGTTTGAGGAAAAAAATTTTTTTTTTCTGTTTTAAATGTTGGACGTGTACATAGAAGAAAAAGAGTGTCTCTTGTCTCATCCTGCCATTTTCAGTCCCCGGGAGGCAACCATAGTCACTCTTAGCAGTTCCTTCTCATTTTTGCCTTCATAGTTGTTTTTAATGTTCATGCTACTATTTCTTCATTTTTCAGCTCTAGATATATTCACTGGGCTTCTCCTTTGCAAGTTGAGAACTTAGCTCTCCCACACAACCATCTCTCCTCCCCCCATTCATAACTATACCTTACAGTTCCTAGTTAATTCAGTATTGATATAACTATGACAATATATACTTTTTATACAGAGATGAACAATCTAGGGTACTGTTACTACGTTTTCTTTCTTATATAACTTTCATTTCTCCGAATTAAATAGCAGCCTCTTTTGTTTGTATGTTTTTAACTGCTAGTTTTCTTTGTTGTTATTGTTAGGAACCATCGATTCGGTACCAACTCATAGCGACCTTATGCACAGCAGATGAAACACTGCCTGATCCTAGGCCAGCCTCACTATTGTTGCCATGCTTGACTCCATCGCTGGTGCCACTTGGCCAATCCATCTCCTTGGGGGTCTTCCTCTTATTCTCTGACCCTCCACACCTTATCAAACATGATATCCTTCTCCAGAGACTGGTCCCTGCTGACAATATGTCTGAAGTATGAGAGACGAAGTTTGGCCATCCTAGTCTTCCAGTTGTACTCTGGCTGCACTTCTTCCGAAACAGATCTGTTGGTTATTTTGGCAGCCATGGCACTTTCAGTATTTTCCTCCAACATCATAACTCAAAAGCATTAATTCTTCTACAGTCTTCCTTATTCACTGTCCAGCTTTTGCATGCATATGAGGTTATTGAAAATACTATGGCTTGAGTCAGGCACACCTTAGTCTTCAAGCTGACATCTTTGCTCTTCAACACTTTGAAAAGGTCTTGTGCAGCAGATTTGCCTAATGCAATATGCCGTCTGATTTCTTGACTGCTGCTTCCATGAGTGTTGATAGTTGATCCAAGAAGAATGAAGTCCTTGACAACTTCAAGCTTTTCTCTGTTGATAAGAATGTTGATTATTGTTCCAGTGGTAAGGATTTTTGTTTTCTTTACACTGAGATGTAATCCATACCGAAGGCTGTGCTCTTGATCTTTATAGTAAATGTTTTAAGTCCTCTTCACTTTCAGCAAGCAAGGTTGTATCATCTGCATACCACAGGTTGTTAATGAGTCTTCCTCCAATCCCGATGCCATGTTTTTCCTCATATAACCCAGCTTCTTGTATTATTTGCTCAGCATGCAGGTTAAATAAGTATGGTGAAAGAATACAACCTTGTTGCACATCTTTCTTAATTTTAAACCATTCAGTGTTACCATGTTCTGTTCGAACAACTGTCTCTTAGTCCAGGTACAGACTCCTCATGAGCACAATTAAGTGTCTGGAATACTCATACTTCGCAGTGTTGCCCATAGCTTGTCATGATCCACACAATCGAAAGCCTTTGCATAGTCAATAAAGCACAGGTAAACATCTTTCTGGT
>NW_006409073.1:259457-260426 GCF_000296735.1 Chrysochloris asiatica
CAATGAGATGGATTGGCCAAGTGGCAGCATCGATGGACTCAAGCGTGGCAACAATAGTGAGGTTGGCCCAGGATTGGGCAGTGTTTCATTCTGCTATGCATAAGGTCGCTGTGAGTCAGTACTGACTCAATGGCACCTAACAACAGAACACTTCTACAAGAAAAAGACAAACAACCTAATTTTAAAATGGGCACAAGACATGAACAAACACTTCACCAAGGAAGACATGCAGGCAGCCAACAAACCTATGAAGAAATGTTCATGATCATTAACCATTAGAGAGATGCAAATCAAAACAACAATAAAATATCTTTTCACACCAGCATTAATAGCGGAGGGGGGGTGCCATGGAGCCGGTTCCGACCCATAGCAACCCTGAATAAGGTTTCCAAGCCTCAATTTGTAATATTGAAGGATTCAATGGGTAAAATAATGTAATGATGAAAGAAGCATCAAAAGAAGGTGAAAGGAAATAGTACCAAAAACAATTGGTTGACATTCACCCATTTCAGGTGGTAGCATATGATCAAGAACAAATGGAATTGTAGGAAGATGGCCAAACAAATATTCTCACAGCTGGACCAACAAGCAATGTCATAATAAAAGGAGAAATCTTGAAGTTTTCAAGGATTTTATTTTACTTGGATCTACAATCAATGCACATGGAAGTAGTAGTAAAGAACTCAAATGACAAACTGCACTGAGAAAATCTGCTGCAAAAGTCCTCTTAAAAATGTTTTAAAACAAAGCTGTGCCTGAACCAAGCCATGGTATTCAATTGCTTCATATGCATGTGAAAAGTGGACCATGAATAAGGAAGAACAAAGAAGAATTGATGCATGTGAATTATGGTGTTGGTGAAGAATACTGAATATACTACGTAGTGGTTACGAATCGGGCTGCGAACCTTAAGGTCAGCGGTTCGAAACTACCAGCCGCTCCGCGGGAGAAAGATGAGGCTTTCTACTC
>NW_006409073.1:264496-290922 GCF_000296735.1 Chrysochloris asiatica
GCCTCTTCTGAATCCGGCTTGAACCTCTGGAAGTTCTCTGTCAATGTATGATTGCAGCCGTTTTGTATTAAGTAAAACTGGACTCACATGGGATATCAAAGAGATTGTCCGATGATTTCTGCATTCCGTTAGGTCACCTCTCTGGAATGGGTACAAATACGGATCTCTTCTAGTCAGTTGGCCAGATAGTTGTCTTCCAAATTTCTTGGCAGAGATGAGTGAGTGCCTCCAGTGCCACCTCACTTTCTTGAAAGATTTCAATTTTGATTCTATCAGTTCCTGGTGCCTTGTTCTTTGCCAATTCCTTCAATGCACCTTGGACTTCCTCCTTCAGGATCATTGACTCTTGATCATATGCTACCTCTTGAAACAGTTGAACATTAACCATTTCCTTTTGGTACAGTAACTCTGTATATTCCTTCCATCTTCTCTTGATGCTTTCTGCATCATTTAGTAATTTGCCCAGATAATCTTTCAATAATGAAAGTCAAGGCTTGAATTTTTTTCTTCAGTTCCCCCAGCTTGAGAAATGCTGAGCTTGTTCTTCAGTTTTGGTTTTCTGATTCCAGATCTTTGTACATTTTGTTGTAATATTTGGCTTTATCTTCTTGAGCTGATCTCTGAAATTTTCTGTTCAGCTCTTGGACCTCCTCATTTCTTCCATTTGCTTTAACATATTGACGTTGGAGAATTTTCTTTGTACCAGTCACTGATTCATCCTCTAACTCTATAGCAGAGCTGATTATCTCTCAGTATTTTCAGGTAACCTTTCAGTTTCGTTCCTATACCCTGCTCCTGGAACCCTCCCTCTAATACACCAATCTGTTTCGGTTTGCTCTCTGGCTGCTGTCTAACTGTAATCCTGGGACTTCCCTGTGTCATTATTTTGGGAATCCCCTTTGCATTCTTCCTGTGTTGGGTCCCCTATTGTCTGCATTCTGTGTCTTCCTTACTCTTTAGTAGCTTCCTGAGAAAGGGCACAGAAAAGTCTGAAATTCCTAGCAGAATTCAAAGGTTGCATGTCTGGAAATGTCTTCATTTTACTTTCACACTTGAATGGTGGTTAAGCTTGCTGTTGGGTTCTGGAATGAAAATAAGTGTCCCTCTTTTGAAGGTATTGTTCCATTAACTTCTAGTCTTGCTATGAGAAATCCAATGCCATTCGAATCCCCATTCCCTTGTGTATGACTTCTCCACATAAACACTCTAGAAAATTTTAGAATCTTTAGTTTATTCCTGGTATACTGACATTTCATAACTTTTATTTTGCTTTTATAGCAGATTGTATTTTCCAAAAAGGACTGAATGCACACACACACACACACACAATGCCCACGTACACCATCTTACCAAAAATATTGTTTGTGGTGTTGACATGCCTCTATGAAGAGGCGAGCTCTATGATTTCTTTCTTTTACCTGGGCAGACACAATTGCTTCCCAGAATGTTGTGGATCCTGAGCCAGAATTGTGGTTTAGGAGCATGGCTGGGTGATATAGTGGCCACTGCTAGATGTACAGAGCCATCCAGGCCAGCATCACCATCTCATTTGTTTTGTGACAGCTATTTAGACATTTAGATCATGTACTATTGATGGGTGTGTATTTGGGGAGGGAGTGTAGGTGTTCAGGTTTTGTTTTATTACCTTCAAATGGAATCATCGCTGGAAGTGTCAGTTAACATCAGAGAGAGTTTCTTCAAGCAGTGAAATGCAGTCACTTCTGGCATCAACCTGAAGGTTATCTGTGCATCTAAAACAAAAATATATGTTAGAAAGTGGCAGAACACGTTCATGACCAAAAAGAAATGATCTTTAACCTTCATGAATAAAATATTTCAGTGTTAAATATGGTAAATACATTGCTTGCAAGAATTCCTGTGATGAGAAGATGAAACACATGGTGCCGTGGAGACCATAACTTGTTTGGACGTTGGCAATGAGTGGCTATTGTGTTTGTTTCATGGGCGCATATTTTACAATTTCTGTTACTATCGATGCATTTCCCCCTCTGTTTTCATCTGCCTTGTCCCTCACCTAACTTTTCTATGACTGCACCTGAGGGACTGAGTATTGCTGGAGAACTTCAAGTTCATTACCAAAAATCTGAAGTTGGTGCTTGGCACTGCCCAGCAAAACTACCACTGATTCCTGACAAGATTTTTTGGGGGTGTTTATAACTGTCTCCTAATTCCTTAAACTCATTAGCAGCCCATCTGTCCCATTCAGATAAGCTGTTCTCATATTTGATTGAGAATTGAAAAGTTTTATCAAGCAGAACATTGTTGTTGTTGTTAAGTGCCATTGAGTCAATTCCAACCCATAGCAACCCAGTATAGGGTTTCCAAGGAGCAGCTGGTGAGCTTGAACCACCGACCTTACAGTTCAAACGGCTTTGCAGTCTGGCGCATTAACCCACAGCTTTGCAGTCTGGCACATTAACCCACACCAGGACTTTAGGCAGAAGATTAGAGAAATGAAAATCACAACAGCAATGAGACATCATTTTTACCCCTGCATTAATAGCAAAGTTCAAAACACAGAAAACAATAAATGTTGGTAAAAGTGTGGAGAGACTGGAACTCTCATATATTGTTAGTGGGACTGTAAAATGATACGATCACTGTGGAAAACGGTATGCCATTTGCTCAAAAAGTTTGAAATAGAAAACCATATAACCCAGCAATCCCTCTACTTGGTATATATCCTAGAGAAATATGAGCCACAATGCAAATAGATATATGCACACCCATGTTCATCACAGCACTGTTCACAATAGCAAAAAGATGGAATCAACCTAAATACCCATCAAAAGGAGAATAGCTTAACAAACTTTGGTACATATACATAATGCAGAAACATGAAACCTTGAAGAATAATGTTGAATTTACAAAACACCTCACAACATGGATGAACCTGAAGGACGTTATGCTGAGTAAAATTAGTCAATCACAAACGGAGAAATATTATATGAAACCATTACTGTAAAAAATCAAGACTCTTGGGCCCAGAGTCAGTGACATAGCCATAGAGGACTAGAGCGGAGTGTGAAGTGTCCAGCTGATAAGAAGAGAGGTCATATGCATAAGAACACCCACACTTGCGGATAATACCCACTTGTCCTGGCTTCAATGACTGGATGATCAGAGCTCAACCAGAAGTAAAAAGAAGAGGGAAAAAAAAAAAGTTTTCTCATACAATTTGATGAACTTGACCTACACCTATGGAAGCAGTAGCTCAAAAGAGGGAACAAGTCCTTACAGCAAGAATCATTCCCACACCCATCACGCACAGAGTAGACAGGGATGGGCATCTTGGACATTGGCTACCCAAAAAGGGGATTGGGGCTACAAAGGCAAGAAGTGACTGGCTTACAAGCTTTCAAGAGGGAACCTAGATTCAGAGGGCCTGGAGGAAGGTAGAATCTCCAGTGTGTAGTATTCAATCTGACTAGCCGGGGCTGATGCAATGAAATGCAGACTCTTGTGATACAATAGTGAATAATTGTTATCAGGACTGATTGTGAGGGTTGGAAATGTAAAGGCAGACATTTTATAGCAAGGAGGGGAGTGATTAACTTTTCAGTCTAGGAGCGGAGATCCCTAGGACCATCAAGGGAGAAGAGCAGAGAGTGGGACCCTACCCAGAGAAGCAGTGATGCTTGAAATGGAGCCAGAGATGATGATGTGGAGCAAGGGAGCAGCTGGAGACTTCAGATCCAGAGAGGGAGAGCGACTGTGTGCTGAAGACCTGTGGGGCACGGGGGAAGGATTGCATGGAGGGGATTGTAACCATGGCAGTGATACGATATACGACAGAATGAATGTAAAGCCAATGTTCTCCCATGTAAACTATCACATAATTCACAATAAAACATTAAAATCAAGAAAAGATTTTTGCACTAAAGGAAACATTCTGTAAAGAAAACAAAAATCCTCACCACTGGACCAATAAACAACTTTCTTATCAACAGAGAAAAGCTTGAAGTTGTCAAGTACTTCATTCTTCTTGGATCAACTATCAACACTCATGGAAGCAGCAGTCAAGAGATCAAATGATGTATTGCATTAGGCAAATCTGCTGCACAAGACCTTTTTAAAGTGTTGAAGAGCAAAGATGTCAGCTTGAAGACTAAGGTGCACCTGACCCAAGCCATGGTATTTTCAGTAACTTCATATGGATGCGAAAGCTGGACAGTGAATAAGGAAGACAGTAGAAGAGTTGATATTTTTGAGTTATGGTGTTAGAAGAGAATATTGAAAGTGCCATGGGCTGCCAAAAGAACAAACAGATCTATGTTGGAAGAAGTGTAGCCACAGTGCTCCTTGGAGGCCAGGATGGCCAAACTTCATCTCTCAAGATATAGCCCACCGTAATCTGCCTCATTAACATAACAGACAACTCCTCCAAAATGGGATCATAACCACCAGCAAATAGGTTAGGATTAACAATACATCACAAAATGGGAAAATAGGACATTTCAATCCTACTTCTTCTGTAGTACATATTCTCAGAAATTCTATTGTTGACCAATTTATTTTTTACTTTATTTTTATTGAAGTAAAAATATACACAGCAAAACATACATCAGTTCAACATATTTTACATGTATAATTCAGTGTGACACTGATTACATTCTTCAAGTTGTACAGCCGTTGTCTGTATCCTTTCCCACATCATTCCACCTCATTAGCATAAACTCAGTACTCTCTAAGTAGAAACTCCTTTCTTCCTCCCTCGCACCCTTGGTAATCACTATTTTTGGTTTCTGTATGTTTTCTGATTTCAGATTATGTAGTATTTGCACTTTTACAACTGATTTTTTTTTTTTTTGCTCAACATAATGTTTTCAAGGTTCATCTTTGTTATGGCATGCATCTGAACATCATTTCACTTTATGGTTGCATAATATACCATTGTGTGTGTATATATATATCAGGAATCCTGGTGTGGCGCTGTGAGTTAATGCGCTAGACTGCAAAGTCAGTTTGAACTGCAAGGTTGGTGGTTCAAGCTCACCAGTCACTCCTTGGAAACCCTGTAGAGGGTCGCTTTGGGTCGGAACCAACTCAACGGCACTTAACAACAACAACATATAATTATCAAGGAGCTCTGGTAGCGTAGTAGTTACAAATTGGACTTCTAACTTCAAGATCAGCAGTTTAAAACTACCAGCTGTTCCGTGGGAGAAAGATGAGGTATTCTGCTTCCATAAAGATTTACAGCCTTGGAAACTCTGTACAGGATCGCTATGGGTCGGAACCAGCTGCACAGCATACCACCACCACGTATAAATCACATTTGTTTATCCATTCATCTGTTGAACATTTTGGTTGGTTTCACATTTGGGCTATTGTGAAAAGTGCTGCAATGAACGAACATTGGTGTACAGGTTTCTGTTTGTGTTCCTGCTCTGTTGATTTTTTTTCGTTTTTGTCCATTTCCCCCACTAGAAAGTCACCTCCAAGAAAATGGACCTCGTTTGTTTTGTTCACAATTCTGTGCCATAAGACAGCAGTTGGCACAAGTACCTATTCAATATACAGACATAAAAAGCACAACTGTAATTTTTAACCTATTAGAATAGCTCTTGCTTTTAGAATTTTTCTAAAAAGAAAATTGATTTTTATTTGTTAGAGTTGAAAAAAAGTGTGGACTATGTTATTATTGTAAAGTACCATGGAGTCGGTTTTGATTTTCCCCTATATTACCTTTCATTATTTTTAAGTATAATTTATTATTGGCAGTCTAGTACCTGGAATTTGGAATCAAGACTGTTTATAGTTATGGATTGAATTGTGTCCCTAATAAATATGTCTTGAATTTCTGATTCTTGTTTCTGTTGAAAGGAGTCCCGGTGTCACAGAGGGTTAAGCATTGGACCCCTAACAGAAAAGTCAGCAGCTAAAACCCACCAGCCACTACTAGTGAAACCATCTACTCCTATAAAGATTTATAGCCTTGGAAACCCCATGGGTGGCTCCACTTTGTTCTGTAGCATCACTATGAATTGAAATCAACTTGATGGCAGTGGATTTGGATACCTGTTGATTTGTTCCTGTTTGAATAGAGGGGTTTCCTTTTATTATGATAATGAGGTCTTATCAATGTTGTTGTTAAGTGCCATCCGGTCTGTTCCAACTCATAGTGTGACCTTATATAGAGTTTCCAAGGAGCAGCTGGTGGGTTTGAACCGCTGACCTTGCAGTTCAAACTAACGTTGCTATCCATTGCTTATCCTACAGCGCCACACTCAGACTCCATATCAGTGTAGGGTGAGTTTTAAAGTTAATCATTTTTGAGTTATAAAAAGCCCAGAATAGTCACAGAGATAGACACATAAGTAAGGATCCTCAGGGTAACCAACAAGGAAGGAATTGACTTGACTGAGACTCTGATTTGGACTGTTAGCCTTGGGAACTATGAAAAAATAAATTTCTGTGATTTAGAGCCCGTGGCGCTGTGGGCTAATACATCAGACTTCAGAGTCATTTGAACTGCAAGGTCGGTGGTTCAAGCTTACCAGTTGCTCCTTGGAAACCCTATACAGGGTCGCTATGGGTCGGAATTGACTCGACAGCACTTAACAACAATCCCCTCTACTGGCGGAATTTGTGTGACGGCATCATGAGGGACTAAAACAGTTTGGATTCTATTGTTTTCACTTATCATGTGACCGTGGTGGTTTTCCTAATTTACCTGTTTCCTCATCTATAATATGGAAATAATTAGTACCCACATCATGCGTTCGTTATGTGGGTCAAATGAGACAGCAGGCAAATTCTAAATTCACTGGCTGACATGGGGTATAAACTCAATTAAATAATTATAATTGTTATTTGTATGTTGCTGTTGTTAAGTGTCATAGAGGCGATTCCGACTCATAGCTAGTAAACTTAAACAGTTTGAAGGCTTATAGCCAGTGGAACTTAGAGTGAAAGTACTTTTGAATCTGCCGGGCTCAGCTTTCCCAGAGGTGAGGTTTCCCTCTTCATATTATTCCATACTCATAGTCAGTTCCAAGGAGCAGCTGGTGAGCTGGTGAACCGATCTTGCGGTTCAAATGACCCTGCAGTTCAGCGCATTAACCCACAGTGCCACACCAAGACTCTGTTATTTGTATGGCCTCCTCCAATTCCTATTGACTCTCACTTGGTCATCAGCATATTTTGTTGTTGTCCAGAATATATTTAACTTTTAGGGTATAGTGGAGTTCTGGTATGGTGTACTGTCAATAGCACCCACCAGCTGCTCCTTGGAAACCCTATACAGGGTCGCTATGGATCAGCACATAACCACAAGGGTATATTGAAGGAGTCCTGGTAGTGTAGTGGGTTACGTATTGGGTTGCTAAGCACAAGGTCAGCAGTTCAAATCTACCAACTTCTCCATGGGAAAAAGATGAGGTGTTCTGCTCCCATAAAAATTTACAGTCTCGTAAACCCTACAGTCACTATAGGTTGGAACTGACTCAATGGTGCACAACCACCACCACCCCCAAGATATATTGGGGCATTCTGATGTGGTGCTGTAGGATAAGCATTGGATTGCTAACCATAAGGTCAGCAGATCAAACCCACCAGCTGCTCCTTGGAAACCCTATACAGCGTTGCTCATGAGTCAAAACTGACTCGACAGCACTTAACAACAAGGTATGCTGACTTTGAATGTAATTCAGCAGTTTTTAGTTTTGTGTTTTTTTCTCATTTTTTTGCCTCTATTCCCCAGGTTACCCCAGTGGTAGATTGGTAAAGTGAAGGTCCTATAGCAGCACTTCCTGCAGTTTTGTTATTTGATAAACCATTTTAATTATTTGATAAAATGATTTTCTTTCAAACCAAGTCCGGTTCTTAGTTTATTTGGCTTTCCCAGAGGTGAGGTTTCCCTCTTCGTATTATTCCATATTAAGTTTTTAAGAAATGGAACTTTTAAAACATTCAAACCATCAACAGATTTTCTTAAATAGCTGTAAGACAGTGTTTGGTTCATTTCCTGGTTAGCTAGGAAACAGCTATATAAAGTCCACTCCGAGGACCATCTGAGTGATAAAGACAGTAAATAGGTTCTGTAGAAGTTTAGGGAAGGTAGGGTGGGGCTTGATGGTGGCTAGGGTGGAGGTGCAGCGAGGTTCGCTGTCACAATACCACAGAATACCAGGCAAAGCAGATTCAGGGCAGAGCTCCAAAACTCGGAACCACATAGGTAGGAATATGTAAAAAGTTTGAAGGCTTATAGCTAGTGGAACTTGTAGCGAAAGTAAGAAATCATGTACTTTAGAATCTGCCAGGCTCAGCACCCCGGAGCTGACAATTTGGGCGAGACCAAACGGCAAGACCAAGCAGGGGAGCAAACACACCACGGAAAAACGCCACAGGAACCTCAGAGCACAAGTGGACAATATACTTGGTCGGTTTTGCTTTGTTCTGATTCTTTTTTCTTTTTTTTTGTATCTGGTCATTGCCCCCCCCCCCATTTGCACACCTCCATTCTGGTGACTAGAGGGGGGGCCTGAGTGAGTGGACACCCCCCACCCTTACCACTGGTGGGTTCTTCTGCCACATATGTACACAGATACTCTCAGCGCAAGAGCCGGCCCTGAACTTTTTTTTTTAATACTGAAAAGGCCAGAACAATGGGGGTGTGGAGAGGGAAAGAATTTAAAAACAAAACAAGCCGAAAAGTAAATGAAATCCTGAGGTACAGCATAACAACCAACAGTGGCATCTTGAAATCTCTCCGGAAGCTTTGAAGGCAAGAAGCTGAAAGAGGACATTAAAGTCATACTCATATTAGTCTATAGATTTTTTTTTTTTCTTCTCTCCCTCCTCTCCCTTTTCTGCGATTATAGACTATAGTATCCAGTCTAGTTTTTTTGTTGTTGTTGTTTTGTTTTTTATTCTTGTTTTTTTTTTTTTTGCTGTTGCTGTTCTATGCTCCCCCTTCTACCATTAGGAGACTCTTTCTCTCCCTGTATTATCCAAGAAAAGACAGCAACTGCTACCATATAGTGAAGCTACAATCACACTATAAAACACCAAAACCCAGGCAAGAACCAATACCAACTGCCATATACCAGGGAAGCAGGCAATACCTGTGAAAGTTACTCTGAGTTAAGCAATAAGAAGAGTGAAAAGAGAAGCCCACACACATCCTGATCACATCTACCTGAAAGCCGATAAAATGCCAAAACATGTACTCAAGTATTAAGGCCACAGATAAACACTAAACATGTCCAAGAAGCAAAAGCAGATGACCATATCAGCACATGTCCAGAAATAAGATAAAATGTCTGAGACAAATGACCTAAAATGACCTAGAGGTAGACCTGGGCTACATTCTGGAAGAAGGGCAGGCCTTGGAAATGCCTGAGAAGGAATTCAGAAAAATTATTATAAAATGTTTCAAAACACTTTACAATGGAATTGAGAAAAACAAGGAAAAAGTCAGGAAAGCACTACAGGAACAGTCAAATAAGACAGATACAGCATTGGAAACAATTCAGAACCTACAGAAAGAGGTCCAAATGATCAATAACAGAGTATCAGCAATAGATAATACTGTGAAAGGGCAAAGGAGTAGAACAGAAGAGATGGAAGGCAGAACCAGTGAGCTGGAAGACAAATCTCTCAATACCACTAAGATAGAGCAAACAGAAAAAAGGATAAAAAAAAAATCTTAAGATTCATGTTGGACAACACAAAGAGGAATAACTTAAGAATTATCAGCATTCCAGAACAAGAAGACTCACACAAGTCCACAGAGGAATAGTTGAAGAACTGCTGGAAGAAGTTTAGGGAAGGTGAAGTCATGTCTTCCAACCTTAACAAATTCTATATGTGTGTTTGTTTTCACTTATTCCCTTATTATTTGTCTTGATTTATACTTTGAAATACGCTTAATAGTCATGGGGAAATTTTTCAATTTTAAGGTAACTAAGACGCAAGGTAAAATACAGAAATTGGTTTGTGAAGTAATTGGCTTATGTGTTACTCTGCCCCTTTCTTTTCTTGTCTGAGTAGGTAGTGGGGACTTCTCCAATTATCTAAGCATTTCAGACAACAGAGTCTAGGGTTGGGCGAATTGAGGGTTTTTAAAGAATGCCAGATGGTTTGAAAGGAACTAAGCACTCCAACTCATGCAATCCATTGAAAGCCAGCCAGCTGAGCCTTCGTCTGCTCTGAAGGTAGGAACCAGACTCTTTGTTCCATGCCAGCTGGCCCAGGAGTAGCTGGCCAGTGTCCTTACTTTTAGTTGACCATTCGCTCTTGAGAAAGCCAGCCTGGGGCCTCCATCTGTCCTACAAACAGTCTGACAGCAGAGAGTTGCATGGGCCTCTGTGGTGTACTACGGAGTGGGACAAGCCTGGAGCAAAGAAGAGCAAGGGGAAGGGAGCCACTTTTTAAATAACATTACAAGTGGGCCTCACATGAAATTATGAATTTTCTCTGGAAAAGTTTAATGCAACTTGAATTTTTATGGATTTAATGCTCTTTAATGAAATCCTGGTGTGGCACTGTAGGATAGCACTGTACTGCTAACTGTACGGTAAGTGTTATTCAAGCCCATCAGCCATTCCTTGGAAACCTTATGTTGTTGCTGTTAAGTGCCGTCGAATTGGCTCCAACTCATAGCAACCCTGTATAGGGTTTCTGAGGAGCAGCTGGAAGGTTTGAACTGCTGGCCTTGTGGTTCGCAGTCCAGTGCTGATCCTACAGTGCTACACCAGGAGTCCCATAAACCCTATACAGGGTTGCTATGAGTTGGAACTGACTTTAAGGCACTTAGCAAAACAACCAACTTAGCAATGCTCTTCTGTGTTAGTAACACTGCTTACAACTGATGTAACTACAGTGAGTGTTTTTTATTTTGTAAATAACTTATCACTTACCTGTTTTCATTTACCAACTTTTCTGTAAGTAATGTTTACTTATTCTTTTCATCTGATCATAAAGTTTATTCTTACAAAGACCTTAGTTAAGTGCCATTGAATTGGTTCTAACTCAAAGTTACTCTGTATAGATTTTCCAAGTAGTGGCTGGTGGGTTTCAACTGCCGACCTTGTACTTAGCAGTCCAGTGCTTATCCTACAGCTCCAGAAGATTAATTATGTCTTTATTGAATACTCAAAATTAATACTTTATAATGTATAAGTATGCTTTACATTGCTTTTATGTTTTAAAATTTTATTTTAATTGTAGTTTTATTTGGAAATTATATAAATTGTGAAATTTAATAGTACTGGATTACCTAATATGTTGTGTTAAATTCATCTAGGTGAACCAGAAAAGGTATGAGTATCTCTCTTGCAAATTTGAGTATATGAAATTGTACTCAGTATCAACTTGAAATAGAATCTAGGTATCGCATCCAAATACGCTCTTTATCTTGGACTGGAAGAAAAGGTTGGCAGATAATAAAACTAAAGTATGAGCTAATGTAGTTTATGGGAAATGGGTGGGCAGGGAAATCAACAGTGTAGACTTTCATTCTTTTACTTTAGTGGAAAAGATATCTTGCAAAACCTTTTCAGAAATGTTGAAAATCTTACAATTGGCCATAGTATGGCGGTGGTCATGTGGCGTGGAGTCGGTTCTGACTCATAGCGACCGTATATAGGGTTTCTGAGGCTGTAAATCTTTATGGGAGCAGAAAACTCATCTTTCTCCCGCGTAAGTATAGAAAGGTTTAAATTTGAACTTGTCCCTGAAAACAGACCAGAAGAAATTTTAATGGTATTGAGAAAGATGACAGTATTTTTTAAAAATCACATAACAGTCTATGAGTGTTATTGTTGTTGAGTGATGTTGAGTTGTTCCAATTCAGCAATCCTGTATAGGGTTTCTGAGGTTTTAAATCTTTGCAGGAGCAGAAAATCTCATCTTTCTCTACAGAGCAGTTCGAACCACTGGCCTTGTGGTTCAAAGTCCAGTGATTATCCTCCATAGCCACAAGCCTACAAAATACTCAATATTGTAGTATTGAGGGCAATATTGTACTCAAGAAGTCATCTTTCACATTAGCTAACCTTTACTAAAAACCTTTCACACCAGTTACCTTTGTTGTTGTTAAGTGCTGTCGACTCATAGAAACCATGTAAAGTGTTTCTGAGGAGTAGCTGGTGAGGTTTGAACCGCTAACCTTTGGTTAGTGGTCCAGTGTTTATCCTACAGTGCCACACCAGGACTCCTTTATATCAGTTGATGTACATATATTGCTAACTTACTCTTTACAGTAGCAAACAAAGTATTGTTTACGGATAATAGAACTAAAAAATCAAAGAAGGAAGTGGTCTGGGTTCACAAGGTCAGGGGTCAGGTTTGCTTTCCAAAGCCCATCACCATTCACCATTGATGGTGTCAACTTTCACAAGAATAGTCTCTTCACTATTCAGTGCTGTGTCCTGCTCTGACACTTCTGGAAGGCTTTTGATAAAGAAAGTTCAGAGACCTTTGCAGAGAAAAGCTGAAGAATAAAGAAGTCTGGGAGGAATCTGGTGATAGGGTCGCTAGGAGTTGGAATCATCTTCATGGGAATAGGTTTGGTTTCTTTTAGAGGAGAGGAATCTTTTTTCTCCTAATGCTGTGGAAGTAACTAAGAACTACTGCAGTTAAATAAAACTGGTCTGTTAGACTTGTTACAATAGAATGGAACAGAGAAATGTATTCTTTTCCTTGGGCTGCCATCACAAATGTAGTAGCTTAAAGCAACAGAAATAGGTTTCTCACAGTTCTGGAGGCCAAAAGTCAGAAATGGCAGCCCCTGGCTTCTCCCAAATTCTGGTGGCTCCTGGCATTCCTTAGTTTGTAGCTATGTAACCCCATCTGCCTCTATCTCCACATGACCTTCTCCTCTTTCTCCCTCTTATAATGATACTTGTCATGAGTCCCAGATGAGTTCATCTCAAGATCCTTAGCTACACAGGATATAAGAGTTAAGACCAAGACGTTATTTTCTGGAGGCCACCATTGGACACCCCCACAGGGGGATAAGAACTTTCTTGGTGATCATTTTCAGTTTGATTGTTGTGTCACAAAATACCTGATTAGACAAGTCATTAGTCGACCATGATGCAAAATGGGGTAAGGCAGGCCCCAAACTGGAAGTTGTTATTGTTGTTAGTGCCGTTGAGTCAGTTGTGACCCATTGCAACCCTGTGTAGGGTTTCCAAGGAGCAAGTGCTGAACTTGAACCGCCAACTTTGTGGCTGAAACTGACTTTGCAGTCCTGTGCATTAACCCATAGTGCCACACCAGGATGCCCCACAAATGATGTTACATATTTTGGCAGAAAAAAAGTCTCCCACCCCTGCTGTATAGGGTTTCTAAGGAGTGACTGGTGGGTTTGAGCCACTGACCTTGTGGTTAGCAGCCCAGTGCTTGATTGGGCAACATCACATCAGGACTCACACCAGGAAGTACAGGTGGACAAAAGACTGAGACTCAGAGGAATGTTTGGGGGGTAAAGGAAAGTTTAACAGGCGTAGTATGGCATGAACGATGGATAGAATTTCATCAGAGAATTGGGGATAACCCAGGAGTGTGCAGATGCTGAAACTAGTAAGAAAGAATACGTTCATGCATGGTACTAAGTATGGTACTAGAGAACTAGCAGAGGATGAGGTTAGAAAGCCAAGCCAATTTATAGGAGGTCTTTAGTGCTGTATTAATGAATTTTTACTTGGTTTGGAGTTGCTTACTCATTGCAATGTTTTCTAAAAGGAGTCTTTGGTATTATTAAGTTCTGACTCAGAGGCTGTGCATCTTTGCAGGACTAGAAAGTCTCATCTTTCTTGCATGGAGTGGCTGGTGAGCTTGAACCACCTACTTTGTGTTTTGCAGTCCAGTGCTTAGTAGATCCACTGCACTCCCCAACAGGGCCCTTTAGGGCTACAATAAAAGCCTATGAAAAATATATATTTCATTTCTTTTCTTTTTTTTGTCCTGTAGAAAGGGGTCTATAACCCTAAAATAAAAGGTTAAGAACCACTGCTTTATTAGAGTTGAAATGATTTAAGCTTTGAAGAGGTTTCTGTAAGACTATTGATTTTCTAGAGGTTTCTGTAAGACTATTGATTTTCTGTTTGGCTTACTTTGAACTACTTGAAAGATAACTTGAAAATTGAGCTCAAAAGCACCTTAGCACTGTGTGTGGAATACGATGTGAGCATTTCACACTGAAAGTTAAAATACTATTTCAGGAAGGATGTAAAGGCGGCCCTGGATTCTTAGAAAAGCAATCAAATCATTACACAAAATGAAAATCTCACAGCAATCAGTTCAAAATGCAGCTGTGACTTCTATTTTCTGTGTCTCATTTTTCTCTATTTCTATTCATTACCACCAACCGTTTTAAACTCCAGAATTGTATCAAACCACAATTCTAAGGGAGGAAACAGACATCTAAATTCCTAAAAGGTTTGTGTCTTTGTTAAGTGTATTTTGTAAGAGTACCTGTTCTCTACTTTGGGTTTTCTGTGAAATCACCTACTTCAGGAAAAAAACAGTATTTATTATATGACCTATCTGTCTTTATCCCTTGGAAACCCTGTACAGGGTCGCTATGGGTCGGAACCGACTCGACGGCACTTCACAACAACAACAATCTGTCTTTATATGTGAGCATCATTATCGTTCAGCGCCATCGAGTCAATTTTGACTCATAGCTACCCTGTATAGGGTTTCAGAGGAGCGGCTATTGGGTTTGAACTGCCCACCTTGTGGTTAGCAGTCCAGTGCTTATCCTACAGTGCCACACCAGGACTACAGCCATATGATGCAAGGAGAAAATTGATATTTTCCATATAGCTCAGTCGACTTCTAAATAATCTCTGCCATGTAATTTGTTTCATTGGTCCTTTGCTCTTAATTCATATTGTTGTTGTTGTTAAGTGTTGTCAAGTCAAGTAGTGACTCGTAGCAACCCTGTATAGGGTTTCCGAGGAGATTCATATTGCTTATATGAATTTGCCTTATCAAATATATTACTGCTTTTCAGACATCTCTGCTAGTGAAGTTTTTTTTAAAAAATTGTATTGTGAAAAATTGTGACCGTACTTAAAAGTCGAGAGTACAATATACTCTCATATCCTTCACTCAGATTGACTGGTTACCAAGATTCCCAGATATGTAATCCTCACATACTTCTATTTGCATCTCTAAAAATAAGGATGTTTTCTTATAGAACCAAAATGCCATTAAAACCTAACAAATTTATTAATAAAATTAACAGGTAACTCCTTGGTATCATCAAATAGCTAGACCTTATTCAGGTGTGTCCTGGTGTCTCAAGAATTCTCTTCTTTATAGATAGTTTGGTTCACTTTGGGATTTAAAGTCCACAGATTTGATCCTTTATCTCTTTTATCTGTTTTGATCTGGAGCACTTCCTCCTCCCTCTCCTTTTCGTGCCATGGGCTAATTGCAGGAACTGGGTCACTTCTCAGTGGTTCTGTGGAATTTCTCACATTTGGGACTCATCGACTTGCTTCATCCTGGTCTCAGTGTGTTGCTCTGTATTTCCTATGAGTGGAAATTAGCTGTAAAGAGCTAATAAAAATCAGATTTAAGTTTATTGGCAAGGACACTTACTAAGTGTTTAATATTGCATTATGTCTGGAGGTCCATATGCCTGGCTATCCTACTTGCTGTTGTTGTTAAGTGCTGTCCAGTCAGTTCTGACTCATAGTGACCTGGTGTAGGATTTCCAAGGAGCAGCTGGTGAGTTTGAACCGCCGACCTTGTGGTTCAAACCGACTTTGCAGTCCAGTCGCAAAGTCCTACAGCACCGCACCAGGACTCCATGACTATCCCACTAGTGTTGCTAAAAGACCCCAGTGAAGGACTTACAATATCAGTTATTTCACTGTGGTGGCAAAAGAATGATTTTTTAAATTCTTTCCTCTGTTCTAAATTGATGAGCAGGTATTCTGTAAAGACCTTTATCTCCTCAACTAGTGCTGTTTGGAGTTAGCTGAAATAGTTTGTATGGGCAACCACCAAGACATTTTATATTACTCTGTCCTTGATAAAGATAATATGCTTGAATTAGAATAAATAGAATTGAGTTAATCTTTTGTTGTAATATGACAATGAAATTCTGAATACCAAAATATGAATTATTGCTTTCATTTTATAATTGAGACATGTACCCCAGTTCCTCTGAAACTCTATGGAAGCCTTTTATAAACTAGAATCACGTAGTGGAGAGGAAAGGGTAGTAGATTAGGATAAGAAGTCTGGGAGCTAGGGCCGATTTAGCCTGGCTCCTCTTCCTTAAATGCAACCCAATGTCTAGTCCATTCAATCTTCATAGACTAAAGTTTTTGGCACTAAGTTCCTGAGCCTGGAATCAAAGACAGTTGATAACTAATGCTGCAAAAAGACTCATTGTTTTAAAATTTGTTTCTTCAGTAAGACGTAAATGAAAATAGTAATGGTCCATGTAAGAATATATTTTTTTATTGACCTGTTTGCTGCTTAAGCAAGTGATCATTTTAAAAGAGCAATCGCATTGTAGCATAAGCACTGGACCACAAGGTTGTTTAAATCAAAAGATCTGTGATTCAAACTCACCAGCCGCTCCTTGGAAACCCTATACAGGGTTGCTATGAGTCCAAACTGACTTGACAGCACTTGACAACAACAACAAGCCTTTGAAGTCTGTTTGAATTTTAAACAGAACTCTGTTTCCCTCCCTACTCTACCTCTGTTCCCACCCTCTGCCCCCCACTCTCCAGGAGATCAGTAAAATTAGAAGAATTTGCCCTTTTCCAATACTCAAGAAGCTCACTTGTCCAACTTTTAATGTTTTCTCTGAAATATCACCAAGTGATTACCAAATTCTTGAGGCCTACTGATTTGTAATAGGAATCCTGGCATGGTGCTGTAGGATAAGCACAGGGATTCAAACTCACCAGTCGCTCCTCAGATACCCTATACTGGGTCATTATGATTCAGAAGCAAGTGGCTCACAACTGCACTTAACAAAAGCAACAACTAATTTGAATACAACCTGATCTTTTAGTTTCAATTCAGTTGTTTCTTTCTCTTTCCATTTGGCTTCAAATCCTTGCAGCTCAATACTAGTCAGATCTTTAGGACACATTTTGTTGATAAAGATAAGACTAATTTCTTTCCCCAGCAATTACTGGACTTTTTTTTTTTTTTTTAACATGTATTCTGTCCCTAAAACACTGTGTTTTCCTAAAATTATGTGTAGACTAAAATAAAGTTGTGTATCACAGAAGTTAATGCTTAAATGTTATTAAAGGCAAGAAGAAATCTTAATTGAATATCATTATTTGTATTTAAGTTATACCTTATGAGAGAGTGCCTGTGTTATCAGGTCTCATAATACCGCTTGTTTAACTTTACATGTCTGCTTCTTCCTACTCAGAAAAATATCAGGAATATCTAGAGTATGGAATAAAGCTGATCATTCTCAAAGTGATTGGCTTTGCAAATTAGTAACAAAAGAATCACACAGAATTTATTGAAGCTAGAAAATGCATTGTTTTCATATTTGTCTATATATGTATGTATTTGCATGCTTAATAAGCATCATTTATTTTACTCAAATGGAAATGTAAAGAGAAACATATTTTTAAAGGATTCAAGAAAATACTTATTAAGTGAAGAGAAATAAGACAATGAAAAGTATATTTTTAAATTATACTTTATCTGATTTTTAAAATTATAACAGTGATTACTTTAGTGTGAATTGTTTCAACTGACTTTATTTGCCCTGTTCTAGTAGTCTGACCCAAGCCCTGGTATTTTCAAACACCTCAATATGTGTGTCTGAAAGGTGGGCAACAAATCAGGAAGTCTGAAGAAAACTTGATGTATATGAATTATGGTGTTAGCAGAGAATCTTAACTATACATAGACTGCTAGAAGAATGAACAGATCTGTTAGGAGTATAGCCAGAATGCTTCTTAGAATCAAGCATGGCAAGACTTCATCTCACGTACTTTCAACATGTCATCAGGGCTGACGAGTCCCTTGAGAATGACAAAGTACAGGGTCAGTGAAAAGGGGGAAGACCTTCAATGAAATGGATTGACACAGAGGCTACAATGAGTTCAAACATAGCAAAGACTATGTGTATAGTGTTGCTGTGGGTTTTAACCGGACTGGCAGCTCCAGACAACAACATTAATCTAAAGTGATATTTGAAAGAAATACATGACATTTAGAACCCATTTTCTGCTGCTGTTATCTCTGATTCATAAATTATTATAGGTAAGTTTTCTTTGTCTACTGGCCTTGTCACTGAGGGCTAAAGTTTAAGAATGAATCAGCCACTGGATCTGAAGAAAGGAGAGGCATGCGAGAACTCTCAGATATACAGACAGTACCCATTGGACCTAGCATAGATGTCTTGCTGACCAGAATTCGACCAGAGGAAGATAAAAAGTATGATGCATGGAGCAAGCACAAATTGCTACAGCCTGATCAACTGGACCCATGATTATGGATAAGGCTGCTCAAAATGTCAACCAAATAGGGAAGGTTTCTCCATATAAAGGCTAAGTTACTCAGTACACTGGGCTGATAGGAACGGGCAACTTAGACTTCGGCTACTAAAATTGGGGGAGCTTCAAAGGCACACGATGGATGGCTTACAAGTGTTCATGAGGGTGCTTAGTGTCAACGCGGAGAATAAGATAGAAACCCAACTGAATAGTTTCCTTCCTATCCAGATGTGTCTGGTAATAAGGGAAATAAGACTTTATGATACAATTGTGAGTAATTGTTTTTAGCTCTAATAGCGATCGTCACAACTGTGAATGTAGACGAAGTACAACTAAAAGGGGAACAGTTAATTTGTAATTTCAGGAACAGAGGACCCTAGGACCATCAAGAGGGAAGAACATGAGAGGAGGGAGGGATCCTGACTAGAAAAGCCATGACAACAGAGATAGTGACAGAGACGAAGGCATAGAGAGACACAGAGCAGCAGAGGACTCTAGGCCAGTGGACTGAGAAAGGCAGTGTGCCTGTGGGCAGGAGGTTAGCTTGCAAAATGGGCCTTTTGGACTTTTGAATGAATATATATTTACAATGTATGTGTACACCAAAAATAAATAAATAAATAAAAAGGCAATAGAGGTAAATACTGTTGGCTGAGGGTACTTGGAGGGGATTGTAATCATTACAGTGATTTGCTGAATGTAAAAATGGTGATCTGTACTGTAAGCCTTCACTCAGTACACACTAAAAGCTTTAAAAAAAATCTTTGTCTAATTGAGATAGAAAAATGATTTTCAGTCATTCTTTAATAATAGTTTATTTCATTAGAGATGAAAAAACGAGAAAATGATCAAATATAAAATTCTACTAATTTGAAAGCCAAAACACTGAGCTGATTCTGCTCAATTCTGAGTTTGGAATAATATGATGGAGCAGTTGTTACTTAGACAGTTTAGGAACACTTCAAAAACTCTTACTTGCTCCCTAAGAGGGCTCTCTAGTTCGTTGCTCAAGAATATATCTAATTACTATACATTTAAGTTTTGTTTAATGATCACTAGCCAGTTTGTAATAAAAAATAAATAACCTTGAAATAAAAATATAAATCAGTAATTGAATGTGTTTTGTAAACAGGCACTACATTTTGTAGACAATTTTTCAGAATATATATACAGAGAGACTAAAGTGTTGCATAAATAGATACACTTGTAATCTGATTTCTCCAATGAGTTGATCACTAGCAAATAGACCAAACTCATTTTTTTTACCTAAATATATAATAGTTAATTCTTACAAGAAGATTACAATAAGAGCTTAACAGAATTTTTTTTCTCTTAGACTCCAAGGCAACATCTAATATTCTTAATATGATATTTCTGCAAGCAGTGTACATTTCATTATTAGAATAGGAACATATTAAAGAATTTATTATGGGACAATGTTGATTATTTAGAAGACTTTTTTTTTTAGTAATGACAGAATATCTTACACTACATTTTATTACAGAAAAGTATCTAAGGGGTAGCACTATAGGATATGCACTCAGCTGTTTGCTAACTGCAAGGTTGATGGTTCAAACCCACAGCCTCTCCTCAGAAACCCTGTGTAGGGTCACTGTAAGTTGGAACCTACTTGGCACTTAACAACACTTGTTGTTGTTGTTGTTGTTGTTGTTATGTGCCGTGGAGTCAGTTCTGACTCAACAGTGACCCTGTACAGGGTTTTCGAGGCTGTAAATCTTTACGGGAGCAGAAAGCCTCATCTTTCTCCCGCGGAGTTTTGAACTACTGACCTTGCGGTTCGCAGCCCGATTGGTAACCACTACTCTACCAGAGTAACAACACTTAGGAGAAAGAAATGACACACTGTTGGTATTATGTGATAATCAAAGACAACCACTAAAGTCATAACTGGCCTCTAATGCAGAGAGCATTCTTTTCTCCGGGTTCTAATATTTCTCTTTCAAGATTGTTCAAAAGTCACATCTTGCATGGAACTTTCCCAGTTTGCTGTAGCAGGGAAAAAGTAGTCTTCCTGAACTGTCCTAACACTTTGCACCTTTCCTATGATCTACAAGGGTCTTAGATCCTTCTTTCGGCTTGAGCTTATAACTTGGTTTTTATTGGGATCCCAGGAATTCATAGCAGAGTCTCAAAGCTTTATGGAATTGAACTGAATTCTATTAAGTGGGAAAGTTAGAAAAGAAATAGAAAGCCAATCTGTACGGTTTCATTCATGTGGAGATAGTACAAAGGAAATAATGTTTAAAACCTTCAATTTGAACACACACTACGGGTAAATACAAAAAAGAAAAATTATAAGGTTAGTGTTCAGTGCTAAGATGCTGAATAAAGCCGTACTTGTTTTTCTTTTTCAACTTACCTTAAACCCGTTTGTTTTTATTCATCTCCTGAACTTTTGTATTTTGGGGAAAGTAACCTTAGCTATCAGCAGGTGCTTTTTGTTTGTTTTTTTAACCTTAACAGCAAATGAAAATTAAACAAGTCAATAATTTCTTAGCTTTGGAGTCCCTGGGTGGTACAAGCAGTTAATGCACTAGGCTGCTAACCAAACAATTGGAAGTTTGAGTCTACGGAGAAGCACTTCAGAAGGAAAAACATGGCCATCTACTTAGTAAAAAGCAGCCATCAAAAACCCCATGGAGCACAGTTCTACTCTGACACTCATGAGGTTACCATGAGTAGGAATCAACTTGACGACAACTAGTTTGGTTCTTAGCTTAGTGGCCATTTCTAGACAACCCTGAGTCATATTATTTGAGAAGTCTGTTAAGAATATGTGGCAGTGGGTCTCCTTTATCTTCTTTTATTTGAAAGATAAAGAATGTCATTATAAAGGGTGCCTCAGAAGACGCAGACAACATCAGTATACTTACCTGTAGCCATTGAGCTAAAAACATAAAAGCTATTAGTCCTCATGAGGGTTTGGTATTGAAAATTACATTTTCCTACCTGTTGAATTAAACAGATACTTATATAGTGCCTGCAGTATGCAAGCCTGGCTAGGTGATGAATTGTAGAATTGATCTTAACATTAGGATGAAGAAGATAGAAAGTACTTCCTTTTTTCAAAGAGCCCTTCCACTGTGTTCCCCCAGTCCTCTTTAGTAAGGTTAGAAAGCCAGGGTGCCTGCTAATCCCACCACCCAGCCTTTGTTCCTTTTTGTTGTTTGAAGCTCTGGTAGCGTACTGGTTACCAGTTGGGCTGCTGACCTCAAGATCAGCAGTTTGAAACTACTAGCCGTTGCATGGGAGAAAGATGAGGCTTTCTGCTCCCATAAAGATTTACAGCCTCAGAAACTACGCAGGATCGCCATGAGTCGGAACCGACTCCACGGCACACCAACACCAACAGGCAGGCTAGAAAGTGGTGGAGCACATCGGTTAGTATACTTGAAGCTCTAGCCTTTGGTATGCACAGTCGTACACTCTATGTTCTATTCTCCACCAGAAACCAGGGTGTTTATTTGTTTTCTTTTTAAGAATATTTCAATTAGTTCATCTAGTATACTGCTTAGTTTTACCATTATTACCCTTTTCAAACCAATAAATATTTAGTAAGTATATCTATTAAGTGCCTGGTGTAGCACTGTAGGATCAGCACTGGACTGTGAACCACAAGTTTGGAAGTTCAAACCTACCAGCTGCTCCTTGGAAACCCTATATGGGATCACTATGAGCTAGAACTGACTCGATGGCACTTAACAATTAAGTGACATGTGCTATTTAGTTTGAATTTATGGAAACCTATATTTGTGTTAAAAATAACCAACACTTGTTGAAAAACTCCAGGACTTTTTTATGTTAAGATAATAGTTCACATATGAATTTATTAGATCTGAGGCTATCATTTTGATGTTCTTTCTTTTGACAAATTAACTATGATCTGACTTTACAAGTTCCAATAAAACTAAAGAAAACTGGCTCCACATGAGGAATTTTAATACTACTTCCTTCAAGCTAAGGTAACTTCTCAAAAATGAAATTAAATCAGTGGAGCATTTGTATTTACTCAGTGTGACTGCCAGTTCTTTTAAAAATGTAAGCATATTTTTTTTGCAATGTAAATTACAACTTTGTTTTCATAAAGGGAGAAAAAAAGTAGGGTGATAACGTGAAAAGCACCGTGGAGTTCTAAGTTGGGTTTGGCTCTACCATTTGTTAACCGTGTGACCTTGAACAAGTCATTAACCTCTCGTAGCTTTATGTGGGTTAATTATATTGGATGTCTCAAAGTTATTGTGAGTATAGTTTGTCTCTTTTAATGGTGGTGGTGGTTTTGTGCCATGGAGTCTGTTCCAACTCATAGCAACCCTGTGTGGGGTTTCCAAGGCTGAAAACTTTTGTTGTTGTTAAGTGGCATCAAGTCGATTCCGACCCATAGCGACCCTGTATAGGGTTTCCAAGGATCGACTGGTGAGCTTGAACCACCAACCTTACAGTTCAAACGGCTTTGCCGTCTGGCGCATTAACCCATAGCACCACACCAGGACAGGATTAGAAAGCCTCATCTGTCTCCCACCAAATGGCTGGTAGTTTTGAACTACTAACCTTGAGGTTAGCAGCCCGACTCATAACCACTACACTACCAGAGCTCCTTCTCTCTTTTAATAGTGCTTTCCTTAACGATTACTATGGCTAGGCAAAGGGTTGGACAATGGGGAGAGTGAACACAAGAACACAGTTTTTGCCACATTTCAATCTCTCCTTTCATAAAAATGAGACGAGTTATACTGACAGCTTAGCCCAGCAGCTGACCTTTGGCTGGTCAGAGGTCCTATTCCATTGGTCCTCATATAATGTGAAAAAGTGTTACTACTTAACTACATTATGTACTTTTCTTTTAGGAGAGTCTGGGTATATTACTTCTAAGGGTTATATCATTTTTCTTTTTCTCTCTTTTAAAGAAGAACCCTATTGATACATAATTTTCATATCATACAGTTCATTCATTTAAACCCTACAGATCTGTCCATTTGTTGTATTTTGGTGGCTTATGTGTTACTGTGCTGCTGGAAGCTATGCTACTGGTGTTTCAAATACCAGCAGGGTCACCTGTGGTGGACAGGTTCCAGCAGAACCTTCAGACTAAGAACAGACTAGGAAGAAGGAATATAGCTGCTGAAAACCCTATGAATAGTAGTGAAATATTGCTTGATACAGTGCCAGAAGATGAGCCCCTCAGGTTGGAAGACACTCAAAGTACAACTCCTCAAATAGAGTTGACCTTAATAATGTGGAGGGAGCTAAGCTTTGGGACCTCCATTTGCTGATGGAGCACTACTCAGAATGAAAAGAAATAGCTGCAAACATCCATTAATAATTACAACATGAAATATACAAAGTAGGAATTTAGGAAAATTGGAAGTTGTCAACTATGAAATGGAACACATGAAGATCAATATCCCAGGCATTAATGAACTAAAATGGACAGGTATTGGCCACTTTGAATCCAACAATTATGGTTTACTATGCTAGGAATGACAAACATTTCAAGTTCTATCTTGAAATATAATAGTGTTTGTGAATTTTACCCACTGAGCCCAGTAGCACCTGGGGAAACTGATGAAGCAGAGACTAGACCTACGCTAGATGATCAGTGACTTTAATGGAATTAAGGCTTCATTTGAACAGAGCCAATAATCTCTCATCCTTAATTTTGAAAGGGGGGAGGAACCACAAAATATTACAGTCTTTAGTATGTCTACCTATAAAGTAAAAATAATAGTGCTTTGCATGATGAAGATTAGTAATGGTCTTGTAAAGTGTTTTACAAGGGAAAAAGAACTTCCAAGGCTAATGATGCTGCAAGTCTTGACGCTTTAAAATCCATTTAGAGAAAGGAATTATTCATTGTTCTGGAATGATTGTGACCTTTTGAGAATTTTTGAAAATATAAAAGCAACAGAAACCAGACTCACCCCCAAATACTGAAATAACGTGTTTTATCTGCCCCCATTGTCTGTGATGTTCTGTTGTCTGCCTGAAAACATCTCAAGGATGAAGTCTTCCTATATCTTTCTTAAAAGAACAGGGTGATCCTTAAAAGAACAAATAGATATAGGATGGACTTTGAGGTGGACATATGATGAAGTCATTGTTAAGTACCGTGGAGTCTGTTCCAACTCCTAGTGACCCTGCACAGTGTTTCCGAGGCTGTAAATCTTTACAGGAGCAGAATGCCTCATCTTTCTCCCATGGAACTGCTGGTAGTTTCAAACTGCTGACCTTGAAGTTGGCAGCCAACTTGTAACCACTATGCTACCATAGAGCTATATAATATATAGAAACTTAGGGTCATATCAATAGTACCAAACTACTAGGTGGCTTACACACTTGGCTGGACTCAGAAACTACTTGAGGATTACCGAGTTAGCCATGAACATCTTAGAAGATAAGAATTTTCCTTCTATAAAACTGAGATCCAAAAACCAATAGTCTTTTCATTTACATAGATTGGTCATCAAGAAATTATTGAAGATGATATAGCTAACCCAGGTCTTTTCCCCCAAAATTTCATACCTTGTTTTAGTCACTTCTGAAAGAAGTCCACTTGTGACCCAGGCTTAAAGATGTACATCTGAATCACAGTGATCCAGGCAGGGATTTGGCCCAGGCCTAAATTAATCCTGCTTTCAGGAAAATTCAGACACTAACCCAATGTCAGCCTCACACCAGAGAACCAAAATAGACCTTGATGATGACGTGCACTCACTGCCTACTGGGCACAATCTCTGGAGGCACATTTTGCTATGATCCTGGTTGTATAGATGAGAATATTGAGACTTGTTTTCAGTTTTTGTGAGAGGGAGTGGCTGAGTGCTAGTCTGTATTGTGAAGACATTCTCCTTGGAACCTACTTGCCACCATGGAGCTGTGCTTTGGTGACTCTAATATCCTGCCTGGTTGATGAATTTCTGAACCATCTCAAGTATTGTTTTTTCTTAATTTTTTAAGACTACAATGACAGAATCTTCCATTTTTAATGTTAGTGTGCCCCTTCTTTTTTTTTTCTTCTTCCCCCAAATCTATTTAGAAAAACTTGAGGAGTCCTGGTGTGGTGCTGTGGGCTAATGTATCAGACTGCAAAGTCATTTGAACTGCAGGGTCGGTGGTTCAAGTTCACCAGCTGCTCCTTGGAAGGCCTACACAGGGTTGCTATGGCTCGGAATTGACTCAATACCATTTAACAACAACAACAAAGGTTACTAAACCTCTTTGTTTCAGTTTTAGTACGTACAGTTTATACCTTCTAATCTTCCTCCTCAGGGATTCTTTCTGTAGAAATTCTGAAAAACTGGTACCTTTTCTAGTAATTCAGAATTCACTAGGAAAGTCCTGGAACTAATGTGTTATACCATTGAGTGGGCTCTGACTTATAGCCACCCTATACACAAAATTAAATACTGCCAAACCCATAGTATAAATTGAGCCATAATCCTGCCAAATAGGAAAGAATATTTCTAGGTTTACAAAGGATCTTCTTGCCTCTTCTCCTAGAATAACTTGATCAGGGTCTAGAAACTGTGCACATACCCCAGGGTTTCAAATTAGAGTCACCAACAACTCAGCAACTTTTATTCTACAGTTTAGAGTAGAGGATCCACATGTAAGAAAATCTAGTGCCTTCTAATAATCTTTTGTATACTTGAATTTCATATTAAGTTGTCCTGTATATAAACTGAACAAACTTAAGTCATTTCATGTCAAAGCAAATAAAATAAATCTTTTATGATTGCTCCATTAAACAAAGTTATATTGATTTCTACCTGGTACCCTGTGCCCAGGGAGTTATGACTGTTGCTTCATTTTCTTGTGGACATGTGTCTCAAATACTATGGACCAATCCCTATTATCAAGACTAGCTCTTCCCTTTATTTAAAACTCAGCTGCCAGATGGGAGAACAATTGGGCATGTTCGAAAGGGCTAAAAGG